>NC_029788.2:107034399-107052112 GCF_000816755.2 Arachis ipaensis
TATTAAATTTAATATTAATTTATATAATTATATGAATTCTTATTAATATAAGTAATTTAGCAACTCAAAAAACATGACACCGTATTATATTATAAAATATCAATTTATAGGCATTGCTGCACTTCAATACTTGCGTCTGCTTTATTTTTTGTGTCACAGTTTGTTCAAGTCATCCATTATATATACCCATTTATTCTTATTGTTTAGTGTCTTTTTTTCCCCACTTTTTTCTTGATTTATACTCTCCTTTACATTTGAATTCAACACATGCATTTTAAAACTCTTATGCTATGATTGTGGTTATATTTTTCAGAAATCGTTGTTTCCAACTTGTTACGCTTATACCATTAATTCAATCTACCGTGATTTGATTATCCAAAAATACTTTCAACTCTTCCTCCTATAAATTCGTCTCCTCCAGTCCTCCACCATAAATTAGAACTCACTTAATCCAACCAACAACATATTTCTCTCCTCTTGCCTTCAAAAACTAACTCAATATGTAAAATAATATATTCTAATGAATGAGGTAGTAAAAGAAATAACTATTTTAATATTTTAGAAACATTTTTAAAGAAAAATTAAAAATTTTTTTAAATGCATGATATAAATAATTTTTAACATTGTCATAAAATTTAAAAAAAAGAGGTAATTAATTAGTTACAAATATAGTCCCAAAAAAACAATTCATAATGAAAATCTACAAATCTGACAAAAAAACAAATGTGGTTATTTTGTATTTTAAAAAAAAAATCAAGAAGAAGTAAAACGGGTGAGCGGAAGAAGTTGTTTTAAAAAGGAACAATTAAAAAAATCCAACCCTAACCCCATTTGTTTCCATGTCATGCAAGCTAAACCAATTAAAAAAATTTATGACACACATCACAAAATTTAGAACTTTAATCAACTTCTTCAAATTCTTATAAATGCTTTTAAATAATGAAGTATGTTAGTGATAAACAAAAAATCAAGTCACAAAAATAATGCAGATATTAACTCTGACGACTAAGCATGTTTAATAGTCATATTTACGGATAATTACAGATAAATACTAAAAGTAAAAGTGTAAACCCCACAAAAAATCGGTAAATTATTAGTTAATAAATTGAATTTTAATTAGGAAAGCTAAAAATGCAAAACTAATATCAAAATAGGATAGAACTCGTCGAAATGAGAATTTTGATACTAATTTCGAAAATTTGGCCCAAAATTGAACCGATAGGGCCGAACTGGTTGAACCGGAGCCCAAACCGGACCCGTGGTTGGACCCAAACACTTAAATGAAATAGCAGCTTTCTTCTTCCTCATTAGCTGCTGGACGCCATAACAGGAAGGGAGAGGAGGAGAGCACCCTAACCCTAACCAAATACTCCAACCACCATATCTTCCTCATTTGAGCTCCGATCGCTGCACCGTTCGCGGCCACGTACTCAGCGGGTCGAGCTCTAACTTTCTATCCAAACAATTTTACCGGTAAGCCTCATATTTAGTTTAGAATCTCTATCCCTCTTTCTTTGGTAAACTTAAAAACCTATGGTGAATCTTGTCCAATTTTTGTGTTCTAGGTTCAAGTTAGCTTCCGGGACTTGTGGGCTCAAGCTATTGAGCATATGGGGATGATAAGAATACCCTAACCCTAGCTCAATCTTGTATTTATGATGGAAAAACTGAAATTGGAACATGTATATGTATTAGGTGTAGATTAAGTGGGTATATAAGCATTGGAATTGACTTGGGAGTAATTGGAGGCTTATTGGTGATCAAGCTTGGTTTGGGAGCTGTTTTAATTGAGCTTGGAGGGGCTGTAATTTTGAGTTGTGAGGTTGCCTTGGGTGAACTAAGTGATCGGCCAAGGTATGGTTTAAGTTTTGCACGTTTAATATTTACGGTGTTGTGAAAACATAGGTTAGAAGAACCATAGGATAAGTTGAATTTGTTAATGGCATTTAATGAGTAGCTTAGTATTGTTGTTGGTATAATTGCTGATGAACATATATGGAAATTATGAGACATTGAGATTATTAATTTTATGCTCTTGGACTTGCTTATAAAGAGGGTTGTGTTGATGTTGATGTATTGATGGATTGTGGTTGGTGTTTGTTGTAACACCCTAACTATCAAAATGTCACGCTTCCGGCTGCGCCACTCTGATAGCTCGAGTATTACCATGTTTTATAATATTTAAGACTAAAATATGAGCCTATTTAAAACTTAAAACCACATAACACTTCCGCAATTAATGTGGTTCAAGCACAATCAAGAACAATTACAACAAGTATAACAGTTATCATTTAACATAAGTATTCACATAGGCAAACCAAATACAATATGCACACCCAAACAATATCACATAGATGTAAATGATGAATGCCTGTCCTACTGGCTGTGATATCACATTGTCGGTTCAATTGCCAACCCGACACATTTTCATGGGAATGTTGCCTTTCGGTCACGTATAAATGGGAACCCTATGGGATAACGTGCCCGCCACACGGTCCAGGATGTCAGTGCCTGCACACTCCTGTGATCCGAAAGGATGTGAGCGGGATACTTTGCCTCCGACCTCACATCTACACGTAAGCGGGATTAACCACCGTACTTACGCGGGCACCGCAACCTCGACAAGCAAAATCATTCATTTCTAAATCAAGATTTGGTCGTAAGATTCCTCAGCGGAGTCTCAAGACTTCAGGGGAGAATAACCTAACTCATTTCTTAAATTCCTTGAAAACCTCCGAAACTTTAACTTCTTGAGTTGAATAAATAGAATAGGGTTTAAACCCAAAACCAAATTGTGTTTCCAATTATTCCGAACCAATTTCAAAACCAACCAAATTTAAGCCAAAACCAAATCATTTTTAAATCGAAAACCAATTTCAGTTTCATTCTTAAATCTGTTTCCAAGGGCTTGGGAAGTGTTTCAATTTTAATAAATCAAAGTTCCAGAAAATACTTCAAGCTCTTCCTAAATGTCGTAAAGTGAAATAGATTAATTGAAAACCACATTTATTTTAAACCCATTAAAACCCCTTCCAAAATCTGTTTACGTAAATCAATTTCCAAAACATAAAAATTTCATATTTAAATTGATTTTTAAGGCATAATTCCTTTCTTGATAATTACATCTAAGATATAGAGATTTTCCTACTAAGGCAAGTTCAAACATAATTTATTTCTCAAATATTTAAGTCAAAGCATAATTCATTCTTTTCCAAAATAACAATTCCAATCAAAATCTCAGATTTTCTAAAAATTTTGGCAGTATCTCCCCTAAAACTTGGACTTTGCCACCCTTTTCGGGTCCCAACAAAACCAATCATCAATCCTTTCTGACAGGTTCAAGACTAAATCAGTTTCCAATAAAACAAAACTCAACTTTCAAATTATCAAAAATCATTCAAATCAACCAATCCAGAAATCTCCAATTTATCAAAATCAGACATTGTTACAATCAAACAAGCACCCATATTCATTCAAGATAAAACCAGACAATTCATAAGACTCACATAACCACCAGAAATACATTTTGTATAGCATATCTATTTATAACAACTTCCACTTTAAAATGAATCAGTTTTAATAAAAAGCCCCTACCTTGGCTCGTCGAATACATGAACTAAACGCGTCACAGGAAAGCCTTTCGTCTCGGCCCGAAACCAACAACCAACATTCCAGCTCCGCTTATTTTTCTCAATAGCAGAAACAGCCTCAACGCCACGTATATAAGCTCGGATACTAATTCCTAACACATCAATATCGCTAAAAATCTCAAAACTCATAACTGAAAACTAAAGGCGAAGGTTCGAGATAGAGACACTTACAGAAAGAAAAGGAACGGCACAGCAGTCACAGCAACACTTATGCGACACACAATCATCAGGACCCAACCTACGTTACCAAACATAACCAAACACTAAAGCGGGGATTTTCGAAACACAATTACTTACCAAACTAAGAAAACGAAACAGCGGTGATAGCTGAACTGGTTTGCTGGCAACCCCGGCAACCACCTCAAGTGGCGGCAGCAACCAGATCTCCGGCGACGGTAACTGAAACCAATCATACAATGACAATGAAGCTTCCGAAAATCCAAAGGAAACGAAGACCAACTTAAATCCTTACCGGCAGAATTTTCCGGCGACGGCAGCGAGGTTTTCCGGCGGCCAGGCACGGCGGTGAGATTGGTTTCTCCTCCGGCAGCGGCCTCTTCCCAGGTTCTCTCTCTCTCTTCGCAGATCTGCTCAACGGTGACAGACCAGAGGTGGCGGCGGTGGCACACGCAGCAGTGACAGCACACGGCGACGACTGGCGCAACGGCGGCGGCTGAAGGCAGCTCCTTTAGCTCGCGTCTTCGGCAGCAACAACTCCCCCTCCTTACACTGTCCCCTCCCTCAGCTCCGATCCTTGTTAGCGACTCGCGGCGGCGACAGGGGCAAGGATCAAGGGCAATGACTCCAAGGGAAATGACGAGCAAGGACGGCGGCGAAGAAGACCCTGACGGCAATGTTGGCGCGGCTACACGGAACGGCGACGCCTTCCTCTCCTCGCGACTCTCGATGGTGCGGCGGCAATGGCGTTTCGCGAGGATGGCACGGGCTCCTCTCTTCACCGGCGGTCTCCTTCCCTCTCGGATCTCCTCCATCCCTTGCCAACAACGGCGGCGGCGGTGGCAGTGACACCCACCGCGCTGCCTTCCTCTTCTTCTCCCTTCCCCTTTCCTGCGGCTCCCTTCCCCTCTGTCCCCTTTCTTTCTTCCTTCCTTTCTTTCACAGGGAAACTATGTTGTTTGATGAGAGTGAGGGTGTGGGGGTGTTAGGTTAGATTTAGGGTTAGGGGTAGTTCTGTAATTTCAAATAAAAATAGGGATAATATGGTAATTGGAAATAAATTCTAATCCAATAATAATAATATATAGAAATACTATTCGATCATCAATTTTACAAATTATTTTTAATAAAATGTTCAAATCCAAAAATTAGAAATAATATAGTTAATTTCTTTATTTTCCAAAATAGTAGTATCAATATTTTAAAATATTAATTATTTAGTCCAAATCATATAAAAATCCTTATTATTTCACAACTACCAACTCTATAATTTTAAATATAGAAAATAATTCAATAATCATAAATTAGATGAAATTCTGATTTAAATAGCCAAACCTCATTATTTTCGAATTTCTAAAACTTTAAATTGTAAATAGTAAAATAATCCATAATTATAGAGTTGGGATAAAAATCTTAATTTATCTCAAATCCAATTAATCAAAACTGTCTTTAATTATTTTTAATAAAACAATTTCTTGAAAATAAAACTGTAAATAACGTATGGTTTGAGATTAGTTTAAAATAGGACTTTTCAAAAGTCTTGGGTCTTACATTCCACCCACCTTATAAAAAATTTCGTCCTCGAAAATTAAAATAATACATAAGATAATACATAGCCTTAAAAAAAAAACCTTTTAGAGAAGCAAGAGATCTCAACATATATATATATATATATACAACAACAAGGATAATCTCCGCAAGAGTTCTGAAAGAATTGTTGAATCTACAAGTAAACAAGGATGTACAATCGATGAAGAGTATTGGAAAGAAATTCAGTTTAACAACCTCAAAGATGACTCCTGAATCAGAGACAACTGATAGGAACACAAAAGGATAAGCAAGACAGTAATTTGGAACTAAATCAAGCTGAGTTAACAAGTATAAAATCATAGAAGAAGGTCAACTAAAGTTAGTGATGACACTCTCAAGATTTAAATTTTTTGTTTTAGTACACATAATACATTTGAATATAAGGAATGAAAAACTGAAAGAAGATCACCTCGTGCTAAAAGAAAGGTATATAACTCGCATTTCACAAAAAGGGTGACAGAAACACATATCAAAACTGCAATGTGGTTAAAAGAAAATTAAATTGCATTTTCTCTAAATAGCTTCCAAGTAAAAGACGGAATAGGTGAGGTTTGAAAAATGAAAGTCAATTGAGTTAAGGCCAAACAATTTTGAAAATCCTGAAGAACATTTAGGTACTCAATCAAATAAAGGTATACACTGAAGTTGTGGCAAGGTTGTAAGAAAATCAAACGTTTGTCCAAGAACTCTCAAAGTTTAAATTCAAACAAGCATGCATAAAATTTTATAGCAAATATGGAACAAGTTAAACTCTATTTAGAAAAGAAAACTCTGAGATAAAAGTTTGATTATCAGTCGGTTTCAAAACTTCATTTAAACTAGTGCATGCCAACTTCAAAACAACTTTGTCAATTTAAAGAATAACTATGGATGCAATTTAAGCAAGAAGAATTGATTTAGACTTCTTAAGAGAATCCAAAATTTGTTTTAAAAGCTCACATCAAAACTCTAAGAATACACTTGAAATTGCCATCACATAAGAAAATTCAAGAATATTTATGATATACTTAAAAGAAATCAGACCAAACAAGAAAAGATTTTAAATCAAGGGAGTTCAAATAAGATCCACGAAGCATGGGATACTAAACAAGCTTTCCATTGGTCCAAAAGAATGCAAAACTCGTCAGGAAAAAAGAACAACTCAATCAACAGTGAATTTTCAAGAAAGAACCTTTGACTAAAGAAGGACAAATGGGAGGACAAACAACACACTAGATAGAAACAATTTAAGTTGACTTAGAGGAGCATGAAATTTACAAGAGAAGAAAAACTGCGACTACTAGTGGTGTTCAGAAAAGAAAAAGAGTAGTTAAAAACAAAATCAAGTATCATGACCATAGAAACACAAGCTTAAAGAATTAGCCCATACTTGAGAGGAAAGGTATGAACCTAATATTTTCAAAAGAACAACAATTACGTAAATAATGTATCATACTAAATTAAAGTCAATTTGTCAAACAAAAACTAACTGGAAATAAAGTGAAAAGCCTTTCCTTTAAGAATTTAAAAAAATACCTAAGTACGTAATCAAATAGAGTTACGTATAGGGACCGTAATAAAATTATTTTGAAAAGTCAAATTGTATTTAAAGTAAGTGTAGTTCCGTAAACCAGTAAAAGAACATGCGAGGTATTAGAAATAAATAGTTTTTAAATTGCATAAGGAATTTTCAAAGTTTTATATAGATAGGTGTATATCAAATCAAAAGCGATTTTATAAAAGTTTGAAAATTGGTTATAAATATAGTCAACTAAGAGAAAAACTGAATCACCATTTTTTTTAAAGACTAGAAGTAAAGACATAAAAAGACACGTTGCATCAAGACAAGTTCAAAATCATGTCGAAAAATTACATGAATCAAGAAAAGAGCTCAAACAGAGAAAGACGGATACACCAAGAAATTCAAACCGGCATATGCAATTTAGAATCAAGAAGAATGCATATGAACAAAAAAAATAGGATTGAAAACATCAAACTGCTTCCCAAAAGAATTGACAAGAACATCAAAATAGGCTAAGAAACAATAAGTCACATGACATCCAACAGAATCCAAAGCACATAACTGAGTAACCTCGAGAAATAGTTTCTAACGTTTCCAAAACCCGCGATTTACTTTACTCAAAACTCGTATATCATCTATGATAACCCATCAGTGCTTTCATATACATAATTCACTAATATTAAGCTGGCCAAACTTAATATCAGGAATTATGCAACGCAAGACTAATGGCATTAATCAATAGATAGTCATGTGCATAAAGCTCTAATTCTCGTCATTCAACAATACCTATTACATGACAAACGCTCAGAGTATGCAATTGAAGCATAGTCGGTCCATTCCTCAGGTTCTACAGGAAAGACCGCTCTGATACCACAAATGTAACACCCTAACTATCAAAATGTCACGCTTCCGGCTGCGCCACTTTGATAGCTCGAGTATTACCACGTTTTATAATATTTAAGACTAAAATATGAGCCTGTTTAAAACTTAAAACCGCATAACACTTCGATAACTCTTTTTCGTGAAAACCTAAACATACATGTACATAAAATTCAGATATAACCTAAAGATATATATATACATATACATAACACTAGTTTACAATTATACATATCATAATTTCCTATCCCTCTTACAAGCTTCATAAAGATAAAGGTGAGGGAAAAATAATAGCTACGGTGATACAAAAAGACCGAATAAACAGAAAATAAACATAACTCTCCTGAAGCTTCGTCTTCCATATCCTGAAAAGGAATAACCTGTAGGGGAGTGAGAACGTCGTCCTCGCTTGTTCTCACTATAGAATTACAGAATTTGCTATAACAAGATACGTAAAGATAAGATCATTCTTAGAGTTTAAACCATGCCAAGTTCAAAATCTCTTTGAAAGACTCAAAATCATTCATTTCTAAATCAAGATTTGGTCGTAAGATTCCTCAGCGGAGTCTCAAGACTTCAGGGGAGAATAACCTAACTCATTTCTTAAATTCCTTGAAAACTTCCGAAACTTTAACTTCTTGAGTTGAATAAATAGAATAGGGTTTAAACCCAAAACCAAATCGTGTTTCCAATTATTCCGAACCAATTTCAAAACCAACCAAACTTAAGCCAAAACCAAATTATTTTTAAACCGAAAACTAATTTCAGTTTCATTCTTAAATCTGTTTCCAAGGGCTCGGGAAGTGTTTCAATTTTAATAAATCAAAGTTCCAGAAAATACTTCAAGCTCTTCCTAAATGTCGTAAAGTGAAATAGATTAATTGAAAACCACGTTTATTTTAAACCCATTAAAATCCCTTCCAAAATCTGTTTACGTAAATCAATTTTAAAAACATAAAAATTTCATATTTAAATTGATTTTTAAGGCATAATTCCTTTCTTAATAATTACATCCAAGATATAGAGATTTTCCTACTAAGGCAAGTTCAAACATAATTTATTTCTCAAATATTTAAGTCAAATCATAATTCATTCTTTTCCAAAATAACAATTCCAATCAAAATCTCAGATTTTGTAGAAATTTCGGCAGCATCTCCCCTAAAACTTGGACTTTGTCACCCTTTTCGGGTCCCAACAAAACCAATCATCAATCCTTTCTGACAAGTTCAAGACTAAATCAGTTTCCAATAAAACAAAACTCAACTTTAAAATTATCAAAAATCATTCAAATCAACCAATCCAGAAATCTCTAATTTATCAAAATCAGACATTGTTACAATCAAACAAGCACCCATATTCATTCAAGATAAAACCAGACAATTCATAAGACTCACATAACCACCAGAAATACATTTTGTACAGCATATCTATTTATAACAACTTCCACTTTAAAATGAATCAGTTTGTATAAAAATCCCCTACCTTGGCTCGTCGAATACATGAACCAAATGCGTCACAGGAAAGCCTTTCGTCTCGGCCCGAAACCAACAACCAACATTCCAGCTCCGCTTATTTTTCTCAATAGCAGAAACAGCCTCAACGCCACGTATATAAGCTCAGATACTAATTCCTAACACATCAATATCGCGAAAAATCTCAAAACTCATAACTGAAAACTAAAGGTGAAGGTTCGAGATAGAGACACTTACAGAAAGAAAAGGAACGGCACAGCAGTCACAGCAACACTTATGCGACACGCAATCATCAGGACTCAACGTACGTTACCAAACCTCAAGGTCTTTAACCAAACATAACCAAACACTAAAGCGGGGATTTTCGAAACACAATTACTTACCAAACTAAGAAAACGAAACAGCGGTGATAGCTGAACTGGTTTGCCGGCATCCCCGGCAACCACCTCAAGTGGCGGCGGCGACCAGATCTCCGACGACGGTAACTGAAACCAATCATACAACGACAATGAAGCTTCCGGAAATCCAAAGGAAACGAAGACCAACTTAAATCCTTACCGGCAAAATTTTTCGGCGACGGCGGCGAGGTTTTCCGGCGGCCAGGCACGGCGGCGAGATTGGTTTCTCCTCCGGCAGTGGCCTCTTCCCAGGTTCTCTCTCTCTCTTCGCGGATCTGCTCAACGGTGACAGACCAGAGGTGGCGGCGGTGGCACACGCAGCAGTGATAGCACACGGCGGCGACTGGCGCAACGGCGGCGGCTGAAGGCAGCTCCTTCAGCTCGCGTCTTCGGCAGCAACAACTCCCCCTCCTTACACTGTCCTCTCCCTCAGCTCCGATCCTTGTTAGCGACTCGCAGTGGCGACGGGGGCAAGGATCAACGGCAATGACTCCAAGGGAAACGACGAGCAAGGACGACGGCGAAGAAGACCCTGACGGCAATGTTGGCGCGGCTACACGGAACGGCGACGCCTTCCTCTCCTCGCGACTCTCGATGGTGCGGCGGCAATGGCGTTTCGCGAGGATGGCGCGGGCTCCTCTCTTCACCGGCGCTCTCCTTCCCTCTCGGATCTCCTCCATCCCTTGCCAACAGCGGCGGCGGCGGTGGCAGTGACACCCACCGCGCCACCTTCCTCTTCTTCTCCCTTCCCCTTTCCTACGGCTTCCTTCCCCTCTGTCCCCTTTCTTTCTTCCTTCCTTTCTTTCATAGGAAAACTATGCTGTTTGATGAGAGTGAGGGTGTGGGGGTGTTAGGTTAGATTTAGGGTTAGGGGTAGTTCTGTAATTTCAAATAAAAATAGGGATAATATGGTAATTGGAAATAAATTCTAATCCAATAATAATAATATATAGAAATACTATTCGATCATCAATTTTACAAATTATTTTCAATAAAATGTTCAAATCCAAAAATTAGAAATAATATAGTTAATTTCTTTATTTTCCAAAATAGTAGTATTAATATTTTAAAATATTAATTATTTAGTCCAAATCATATAAAAATTTTTATTATTTCACAACTACCAACTCTATAATTTTAAATATAGAAAATAATTCAATAATCATAAATTAGATCAAATTCTGATTTAAATAGCCAAACCTCATTATTTTCGAATTTCTAAAACTTTAAATTGTAAATAGTAAAATAATCCATAATTATAGAGTTGGGATAAAAATCTTAATTTATCTCAAATCCAATTAATCAAAACTGCCTTTAATTATTTTTAATAAAACAATTTCTTGAAAATAAAACTGTAAATAACGTATGGTTTGAGATTAGTTTAAAATAGGACTTTTCAAAAGTCTTGGGTCTTACATTTGTTACTAAAATGTGTTATGTGAAGTTGATCGATTAATGTGTATGAAGGGTTGATTTATGTTAATGGCATTTAATTGGTATATGTTAATGGAAGGTTGACAAATATATGATGAAAGTTGGTATAGGTGTAGAATTGATATGAATAAATGAAGGGTTAATGATGTATGAGGTAAATGTGGATAATTGTTGATGATCAAGGTTGGTTAAGTTGATTATAGGTTATATTGGCAATGGTTGTTGATGAATTGGGTTGATATGGTATTGTAAGGAAAAGTTTTAATGGTAAGAAACTTAAATTGGTGAAAGTGAGGTTTTGTTGGAAATTGGTTAAAACCAAATTTTGATGAACTTTGGACGTCCATAATATTCTCCTCAAATTTTAGATTGAATTGTGATTTGTTGCAAATAAAAGATGGTTTAACCAATTTCCAACAAAACCTCACTTTCACCAATTTAAGTTTCTCACCATTAAAACTTGCCTTACAATACCATATCAACCCAATTCATCAACAACCATTGCCAATATAACCTATAATCAACTTAACCAACCTTGATCATCAACAATTATCCACATTTACCTCATACATCATTAACCCTTCATTTATTCATATCAATTCTACACCTATACCAACTTTCATCATATATTTGTCAACCTTCCATCAACATATACAAATTAAATGCCATTAACATAAATCAACCCTTCATACACATTAATCCATCAACTTCACATAACACATTTTAGTAACAAACACCAACCACAATCCATCAATACATCAACATCAACACAAACCTTTATAAGCAAGTCCAATAGCATAAAATTAATAATCTCAATGTCTCATAATTCCCATATATGTTCATCAACAATTATACCAACAACAATACTAAGCTACTCATTAAATGCCATTAACAAATTCAACTTATCCTATGGTTCTTCTAACCTATGTTTTCACAACACCGTAAATATTAAACGTGCGAAACTTAAACCATACCTTGGCCGATCACTTAGTTCACCCAAGGCAGCCTCACAACTCAAAATTACAGCCCCTCCAATCTCAATTAAAACAGCCCCCAAACCAAGCTTGATCACCAACAAGCCTCCAATTACTCCTAAGTCAATTCCAATGCTTATATACCCACTTAATCTACACCTAATACATATACATGTTCCAATTTCAGTTTTCCCATCATAAATACAAGATTGAGCTAGGGTTAGGGTGTTTTTACCATATCCATATGCTCAATAGCTTGAGCCCACAAGTCCCGAAAGCTAACTTGAACCTAGAACACAAAAATTGGACAAGATTCACCATAGGTTTTCAAGTTTATCAAAGAAAGAGGGATAGAGATTCTGAACCAAATATGAGGCTTACCGGTGAAGTTGTTCAAATAGAAAGATAGAGCTCGACGTGCTGAGTGCGTGGCCGCGAACGGTACAGCGATCGGAGCTCAAATGAGGAAGATATGGTGGTTGGAGTATTTGGTTAGGGTTAGGGTGCTCTCCTCCTCTCCCTTCCTGTTATGGCATCCAACAGCTGATGAGGAAGAAGAAAGCTGCTGTTTCATTTAAGTGTTTGGGTCCGGTTGGACCCACGGGCCCGATTTGGGCTTCGGTTCAACCGGTTCAACCCTTCCGGTCCGATCTTGGGCTAAATTTTCGAAATTGGTATCAAAATTCTCGTTTCGATGAGCTCTATCCTATTTTGATATTAGTTTTGAATTTTTAGCTTTTCTAATTAAAATTCAATTTATTAACTAATAATTTACCGAATTTTTGCAGGAATTTACATCATACCCACCTAATTAGGAATTTTGTCCTCAAAATTCAGAGGGAATTACCTGAAAAAAGGTGTGGGTAGTCCTTCCGTATCTCTGATTCAAGCTCCTAGGTATGTTCTTCAATACCAACCCGACTCCAAGCTACTTTCCCTAAGGAAACCTCCTTTCCGTGTAAACGCTTAATGCTGGTATCATGAATCCTAACTGGAGTTATTGGAAGCGTCAGATCTTCTCTTACTTGGACTGATTCTGGTTCAAGGACATGACTAGGGTCAAAAGTATATTTACGAAGCTGCGATACGTGGAACACGTCATGCAGGTTTGAAAGATGTGGTGGTAACGCGATCCTATACGCCACTGGTCCAATTCTCTTCAGGATTTCAAACGGCCCAATGTAACGGGGATTTAACTTCTTGGTTTTGATGGACCCCCCTTTTCTAGTGGTCGGAGTAACCTTCAGGAAGACGTATTCTCCTTCCTCAAATTCTAAGGGCTTCCGTCTTTGGTCAGCATAGCTTTTCTGATGGCTTTGAGCAATGAGCTTCTCCTCCCGTGGCTTCTTCTCCTCCATTGATGCGAGCTTCTCCTCTATTCTTGTGAGCTTCTATGCCATTGATGCTAAGAGAGGAAGAGTTGTTGAGAGCCTTCCAAGGATTGAAATTGGGAATCAGAGAGGAGTTCGGGACCTTATGCCTAAGCCAGTTACAGATCTCAAGCGACTTCAAGGCTGAGCTGATAAAGGCTCATCAGAATAACCAAGAATTGTATAAGATTTTGCCGGCGATTGAGAAAGGCAAGCAATGGAGAGTGTCAGAAGATAAAGATGGGTTGTGGAGGTTCAAGGGCCGGATAATTGTGCCAGATGTCGGGAATTTGCGCAGAGCATATTGGAGGAAGCTCATAAGAGCGGGTTCTCCATTCATCCTGGAAGCACTAAGATGTACCAAGACTTAAAGACGATGTTTTGGTGGTCAGAAATGAAAAATGATGTGGTGTTACATGTTTCTAAATGCCTAACTTGTCAAAAAGTCAAGATTGAACACCAAAAGCCAGCAGGAACCCTTCAACCTTTGGAAATTCCACAGTGGAAATGGGAGAGTATTGCTATAGATTTTATACTGGGATTACAAAGGACTCGGACAGGTTGTGATGCTATTTGGGTGGTTATAGACCGACTGACCAAGTCAGCTCATTTTCTGCCTATTCGGATAAGTTGTACTATGGAGGAGTTGCCGCGCTTATACATAAAGGAGATTGTGAGATTACATGGTGTACCTTTCACCATTGTGTCGGATAGAGATCCTAGCTTTACATCACGGTTCTGGGGTGCTTTTCAGCGAGCTCCTCAAATTTTGGATTGAATTGTGGTTTGTTGCAAATAAAAGATGGTTTTAAGAGCTTTTGATTGATATCAACTTTGTGGAAACTGGAATTTTGTGGAGAAAGTTATGGATGTTGCAAGTTTGGTGTTTAAATCTGAGTTCAGGATGGCCAAATAGGTTTGCTGCAAGCTTTCTGGGCATTCTGCCCATTTTTGAAAAACGCCCACCCATGCGTATGCGTAGCTCACGCATACGCGTGGCGTGAAATTTTGGCGACGCATGCGCGAGAGGCATGCGTACGCGTGTGTGCATATTCACGCATATGCATGACTCACACGTACGCGTGACTTGATGTACGCCCCACGCGTGCGCGTGACCTACGTGTACGCGTGGATGCTGCCCGCTGCAAAAACCGGTTTTGGCTATTTTTAAACCAATTTTCCACTTATAAACCTCCATTTTCTTTCCTTTAAGGCTTAAAGTATGGTTCTAGGTCCAGTAGATAAAAGAATCTAGGAAAACAAGATAACTTGAGGGTGAAGAAAGTTGTAAATGGTGGCTTTTATGAAGAAAATAAGAATGTTAATAAAGTTTAAAGTTAAGGCTTGATATTTGATTATATATTGATGATCATTGCCATGGCTTATGAATAATGATATTTGAGATACGAGTTTCCCTGGGTAAAAACCGTGGCTTGCCACCATGTGTTCCAGGTTGAATCTCGACACTCTGTTGACCCTACGTCGTAAGGGTGACCGGGCACGCATAAATTTCCGGGTATGGATAGCCCCCATTGAGTGATTATACGATGAATGAATAAGAACTCTATGCATAGACTCTTGGGGATGCGCGACGGGGGACAGTCTAAGGTTTTTCGGACTTGTCGGGTTGGTTGGATAACCGACAGATGGGCCCCATCAGCCATAGGGCAAGCATGCATCATATGCATTTGTTTGTTTTGATTGCTGTGCATTTCCTGGGTTTGCCTAATTGATATATCATCTGCTATCTATTATACTTGCTATTTGTACTATCTGCTCATTACTTGTGTGTGAACTTGTTTGGTTGCTTATTTCTGTTGCATTATGAATGATGGAGGAATGGAGGAAGCGGGGAAATGATTTGGTGTTAGGTTAAGATTGAACTTGAGTAAGTTAGGTAGATTTAGAACACCTACCCCTGTTTATGGCTTCTGTTTAGTACTTTAGTTGGATAACTGAATAACGGAGTTCTAGGATTGCCCATGGCATTCTCAGGACCTTATCTATTATACGCGTGGCATTTTTACCATGCTGAGAACCTCCGGTTCTCATTCCATATTGTATTGTTGCTTTTCAGATGCAGGTCGAGAGGCTCCTCGCTAGGCGTCTGGATCCTGGGAAGCGAAGTAGTCCTTGGGTGTATTTTGGTTTCTGTTTGTATATATGTATATATATGTTTAGCTTACTCTCCAAGTAACTTATGTACGTTGCTCTTCTTATAGGTTGAGGGAGAGATAGGAGTTACTTTGGTATTTTAGTGTATTTTGGGACACTTATGTATGTTTATATGTATATATGTATCCTCCGGCCAGTCTTAGCTTCGTAAGCTGAGTCAGGGGCTAGTTATGCTGTTTCCTTGGCTTTCCTTTATCCTTTTGTTTATTTTTATCATGTTCCTATTAGGTTGCTTAGCACGCAAGTAATCCTTTCTTTTGAGCGTTGCACTTTTCATTTTGCGATTTTTGCTTACCCGTTTTGTTTCAAGGCTCCTAGTATATTATCTTCTTCTCTATTATGTATTTATTTTGCTCTTTAGAGGTCCGTAACACCACACTACCTCTGTTCTACGATATAAGCGTAAAACTTTGTGTAGTAGGGTGTTACAAAAAGCAACACCAGAAAAAGTAAAATTAAATTTAATCTCTTCTCTAAGCCTCAACTAAATTGATCTGTATTCCTCTCACTTATATCCAATTATAAATATCATCCATAGTCTATATGTTTATGCTTACAAGTAATAGGCTGAATCTAAAAAAAAAAAAAAGAAAATAATGCACAATAAAAAAAATTTAAAAGGAAAAAGTTGCAGAATCTTAACCTATCAATAATCTCGATTACTAACATAATGACTCACACAACACTAAAATTTCACCTTCAATAATCAATAAATATGCTAACATCACCAAAATTAATGTCGTATTACACTTTTTTGAACTTCTTTTTTGAACTTCTTTGTACCCATAATACACTGATATTATCAAATTTTTTCAACACATTTACACAAAAATTTAAAATTCAACCATACCCTTCGAATCACCTAAAATCCATATAAACACAATAAGAATTGATATATGTAATTTGATCCAAGATTTACATGAACATTTTAATGTTATCTTTGTAACATGATAAGGTTAGAATAAAAATTAAAATATAGAATAAAATATGTTATAAAGAAAGAAAAAAGAAAGAGAGATCATTAAGTCATACAATAGTTAGAACTGAAAAATAAATAAACAAATAATAATAATAATGAATAAATTGAGTAAAAAAAATAATGAAGAGAAAATAAAAAAAACAAAAATATATTTGATAAGTTTTGCAATATATTATCACCAGAAATTTGGTACACTATTATTTACAAAGTTATCCCTGACTTTTCCTGAGTAATACCAAATTAGGGGAAATACAAAAGCATGAAAATAGTAAAACGAAAAAATATTAGTGCAAACACAAATTATGCATTTACTTGATAGAATTTCAGTTTTATTATAGTTTAGGAACTACAAAGATGGAGGCAAAAAATAGATATTCAGAATATTTGAAAGACAATTAAAAACCAAACTTATCCAGCTTATTATTCATCTTTTCTCTTCTAATTCATTAAAGATGACTTACAATACATGTTGACCTCAACTTCTAAAGTCATAGATTTCACTTTTGTAATTTAACTTAAAAATTTTTATTAAAAATATAGTCTCTACATCTTGGACGTGTTATATTGCTATTTGATATTAATTCTTATACTTCATATTTTCATTCTTTAAAAAGCCTTATCATTTATAATTATTTGTCAAATCACTTTAGAGAAGCTCATGTAAAAAAAGAGTAAAATCACATGATAAATTGAGTATTAATACGAAATTCAATCAAATAAATGTATTTTAAGAAGAATACCTTCAAATAAATTTCTCTTGCTTGATCTAGAGAATAGTTTGCAATTTCTCTTCTCCCTTAGTTTTTATGAACTCCACATAATGTTTCTAGTACTCAGGATAGTTGGCACACACAATCAGATATCTTTCATAAAGTTTCACCGTTTATGAGAATTATAGAAATAGAAGATTTTTTAGCCATTAGTTTTCAGCAATAAATAAATAATTAAAATGAGAAAATTGGCAATGTTTATTGAGAATACTTTGCAAAAATATATATGACCTCATATTAAAAACGAAAAATCATATTTTGGTGGCACCCCACAATTTTTAACTTGTGAAAAGAAAAAACATCTAAAAGTAATTGAAGATTTTGTTTTGAAAACTTGATGAGGT
>NC_029788.2:107053143-107110741 GCF_000816755.2 Arachis ipaensis
AGGATGAATTAAACTTTTAATTTTTTAAAATAAATTAAAATTTTTAAATATTCATATTGTCAATCAAGAAGAGAGTTAAATAATAAAAAAACTACTTGGCAATTAAATTAAAAAAAATATAATTTTCTTAATATAATCATCTATAAGATATAAGTCTTATTACTTAGTGCACACACGCACAGAAACAAAGTAGTGGAATTTATTGCATAGCTACATAGCACATGATTATAGCTTATATAGACTATAAGTAGATTTAAATAAAATGAAACTTGATCAAAATGTTACTGGCCATACTAAAAGTAAACATAAAAGCATGGTATTCCATTTTATTAATGGTTATATTCAAACTAAACCATCAATACTCGTGTCAACAATTATTTAATATGGCAAGAATGTACTTATATATTCTATAAACTTTAGAAATAACATTGATCTCTCATTAGATTTATAATGAAAATGAACGATATAACAAATTTAATCTGTATATATAGACTACTTCCTAATGGATTGAAGTTGAGAAGTCTCTCAAAGTACTCTTTTGGAATTCCAGTTATATCACTTGTATAACAAATCGTTCAAAAGAATTGAAGATTACTACTTTCCTGCATCCAAGTCTGAAAAAAGCAAATGCTACCAATCCAAACCTATTATCCAAAGAAACAGATAGTGCAGAATTTTAATTTTTATAGATTGTTATAGACAAAATGTCTCTTAGCAAAATATATCATGATATGTATGGTTCAACTAAACTACTAAAAAAAAGATATTTAAATAGTAAACACACCAACAATAACACGAAGAGAAATTATAAATTCCAAAGCAAACAAAAATCCAAGAGAGAAATAGAAAAAAAAAGGTGGAACTAAGATGATAAATAACATAGATTAATGTGCTAAAGATACATGTGCTAAAGGCATTATCAGTTTAGCAAATCGACAAACACCATATATGCATTCCAACCCCAAAATTTAAGTTTCCTAGCAGCTACAAATATAGTATACACAATAATAATATAAATATACAATCATCATATCACAGGATTATATTAAAATTGATAACCTGTAAAGCAGCCGTTCCAAGTATAGAAGGCTTAAGGGCATTATAGAGACCACCTCAGCTCTTACTTTCAATTATCTGACAAAAAGAAGACAAATTTTATAATCAAATTAAAACATCATTCAAATCAGGATAAAATAAAAGATAACAAAATAAAAATAGGAGAATAAAATTAGAACTCAAAATCTAAAGAAGAATGCCACGAGCAGAAGTAGTGGCTGTATTGAAAGACTTAAGAAGCAAACCCTGTTTGTTCCTATTTACGATATTTGTAAGTAATGAATAATAATTACAAGTAACTTATTTACTTCAACAAATTTTCATTAGCCAAGATCATGTTACATTATTACAACTATAAGCAATTATTATGCTATTGTATAACTTGTTAATATAATAGCACTGATAAAAAGTAGCCACCACACATAAAATACAATGCATATAAGCAAAAAGAAACCGAATAAAGGATAACTATTTACAACTTTCATTTTAATTTGAAGAGTGTCAATTACAAAATCTGTTGCATATTATATATTTCTATGTCAATTAGCATGGCTATGAGAAAAGAGTGCATACAACTATCATAAGTTATTAGAAATTAACAACTATAATTTAAACTGTAAAATAAATCAATAAGTGAGCAAGTGAAAAAAGGATATGGGAGAGATAGCTTAGGCATTTTTTTTAAATCCAAAATCATGAAAGATTATGATGTAAATTTCTTTGTAATAAGCATTGAAATCAATTAAATAATATGATAATCCAAAATCTTTAAAGCCAAAATTATATCCCTCAAATGAAAAAAATTGAAACACAATATATAGACAAAAAAAATTAGCATACAATTCTTTCATAAACAAATAAGAAAGAAAGACAGGTATATAGAATCTTCTTACCCATTTAATTGCTCAAGGACTCTATCATATCAGATGTATCAATCACATAATAAGCAAGTCTTTCAAGAACTTCTTAGTCCTAAATCATTTTAGAAACATAAATGGCTATTTTTTAAAAAAAACTGGATGGACAATGCACAAAGTTGAATAAAGAGGACTAAATCACTAAGGCATCATTTGGTTTCAAAGACACAGACATAGAGACATGGATACACTAGAACATGTCCTGTGTTTGTTTGTTGAGACACAAATCTTTGATGGACACGTTAGTACACAAATATACACAAAATACATGTATTTAGTATACTTCCAAAATATTGAGACACAGAGATACAATCAATTAGACATAATTTTTTACTTTTTTACCCCTTATTAATTTGAAAAATAACATATTTATCCTTAACTCTAATTCATTTTCTCTCCCTCTCCTTTTCTACCCACTGATGATTGACCATTCTCCTTCCTCCCTCCTCCCTCCTTCTGCCGCATCTCGTCGTCCAGATTCGCTGCCAGCTACATCTTCTTGTCCAAATCCGCTGCCGCTGCATTTCCTCCTCGTCCAGATCCGCGCACCGCTGATGTGAGAACTATTGTCGATCTAGAATTTCACAAAATATAGGTTCGTTGCAAGTATAGCCTAGAGCAACAAACAATTCTCAATCAAAGCTTAATTTCAAATTAAAATAACTGAGATCGAGAGTATTTCAACCTCGGGTCGTTCTCCCTAGGATGCAATTGAAGTGTCACACTTTCGGTTGTGGGAAAAAAGGGGTTTTGAAATCAAAGAACGAAAGATTAAAAGAACTTAACAAATGAAAGAACAAAGAAATGATCAAAATTGAGATTAATGCAAGAAAAAAGGGAAACAAGATCAAAACTAGTGAAAATGCTAAGATATGCATAAAAGAGCCTTGACTTGGGAATGAGGATCTAAGGAATCCTATCATCTTTATAACCACAACTATGGCAACTATGATGAGTCAATCTCACTTCGTCAACCCCTAACATCGAGGAGTAAGTCAAGCAAGCATAATTGATCTTAATCCATAAGTCCTAGCTAATTTATCAAACAAGTTGATAAAAAGCTAGCGTTAATGAAAACAAGAGTCAACTAACTACCCAAGAATTACCACTAAATGTCGGACATTATGACTCTAGTATCCTAGGAACTCAAACCCCAAGCCAAGGTGTGAAAAATCTACTCAAAACTCATAATTGGCATTTTCCCAAACACCTTGTGTAAGGTCCCACATTGGTTGGGGAGGAGAACGAAACATGCCTTATAAGGGTGTAGATACCTCTCCCTAGTATGACGCGTTTTGACGAGTGAGTGTGGGGGATTTCGGCTATCATCCCTATCGTCAAAGGCAAAACCGATTGTAAGGTCCCACATCGGTTGGGGAGGGGAACGAAGCATGCCTTATAAGGGTGTGGATACCTCTCCCTAGCTTGACGCATTTTGACAAGTGAGTGTGGGGGGTTTCAGCTATCATCCCTATCGTCAAAGGCAAAACTGTGAGGCCTTGTGTGCCAAAGCGGACAATATCGTACTAGCGGGTGGTCTGGGCTGTTATAAATGGTATCAGAGCTGGAGCCCGGATCGATGTGCTAACGAGGGCGCTGGACTCCCTTAGGGGGGTGGATTGTAAGGTCCCACATCGGTTGGGGAGGGGAACGAAGCATGCCTTATAAGGGTGTGAATACCTCTCCCTTGCATGACGCGTTTTGACGAGTGAGTGTGGGGGCTTCGGCTATCATCCTTATCGTCAAAGGCAAAACCGTGATGCCTTGTATACCAAAGCGGACAATATCGTGCTAGCAGGTGGTCTGAGCTGTTACACCTTATGAGCATAAAAGTAAAACATGAAAAATTGCAAAGACAAATAAAAGCTATAACCAAAATATTCACAAAACCAACTATAAACAAGCAATCAAGCATATATAAAGCATAAAACATGAAATTCATCAATCAAAATTTCAAGAACTCAAAAATGCATATATTAACAAAGTACTTGAACCATAAGAAAATAAAGGCAAAAGTAGTGAAATTAAAGAGGAAATTTAAGAGTACTTACAAATGAGGAGCAAAAATCCAGAATCAAAGCTTGCTATAAAATGCTACAATAAACCCTAATTAAAAACCTAAGAGAGCTCTCCCTAATCTACACTACTCCTACTCCTACTATATGAAAAAATGTAAAAATAAAGTTCTAAGTCCTCATGTCTTCATAAGTGTTGATATCCCCTTCATATAGCACTTCAATTCAGCCTTCAAGCCTTCCGAAATTGGGCCAAAGGCCCCCAAAATCGCGGATCACGTGTTTCATTAATGAAACCATGTGCAGGGTCCTGTGCGTACGCACACTCTGCTGAATTTGGTTCCTGTGCGTAGGCACAGGTAGTTGTGCGCACGCACACGTCAGTGAGTGCTTCTCCTTTGTTTTCTTCAAGTGTTCTCTCTTGTACATGCTTCCTTCCACTTTCCATCAACCCATTCTTGCCTAAAAGACCTGAAATCACTCACAAAACATATCACGGCATCGAATGACATAAAAGTGGAATTAAATCACTAATTTAAGCACAAAATCACATGTTTTCACATTTAAGTCCAAATTAGGGAGAAATCACAAAAGTATGCTATTTTGGTGCTTAAGTGTAGGTTTATGTGATGAAATCCATCCAAATCAAGTCAAAATATCTCAGCAAATATGGACTCATCAATTCCCCCACACTTAAACAATAGCATGTCCTCATGCTAAACTAACAAGGAGAATGATAAAAAGGGGTAATCAACTTATTAAATGCAACTATCTATATGCATGCAAGTATAATATATACTATCTATACTTATCTATACTATAGTTTCCTATGAAATTGGTGAAAACAAACAATTATATTCCCAAGCAAGAGTATAGACCAATAGGGCTAAGCAAAGAAATAATCCAATGCAACCAAAATCTAGAGAATTGATTCAACTCATCAAAATGAAGCAACTTGCAAGAATTCATGACAAAAGAGATGGGAACATAGAGTTGAGTAATTGAACCCTCACTAGGTGTGTATATACTCTAATCACTCGGTGTCTAAGGGTTTAATCACTCAAGTCTCCTCCTAATCATGCTCTTAAGGTTTCGCTCTTCATCTAACAATTAACAAACAAGTAATGCCCGAATGCAATTATCATGAGTTGTAATGAGGTTAGGGCTAAGGTAAGATAGATATGGCTAAGTGGACTAAATTGATTTGAATCCTTGATTAGTTTAAGTATCCAACTCAACCTTTATCAATCCAATAACAAAAATATGCAATCCTAACCTTCCATCATACTTTTCCACAAACACTTATGTATGCTTTTTCATTCACACCACATATGCATTCCTTATTCATTCTCTTTTTTTTTTGGGGCAACTTTTGTCCCCTTTGTTGATGATTTTTTTTTTGAAAGTAAAAGTAAATGCATATGGTTATATAGTTCATACATGAGTGTTCCCATTTTTCAAAATTTTCAAGGAAGCACCCTAATTAAACATTTTCATTCACTACCAATGTTTTCCAAAATTTTTCCACACTTAAATATAACACACTTCTTAACCTAAGCTAATCAAGGATACAAATCAAGGTAAATCATGATTTTCTGCTTAAGGTTGTAATGTGCTAATATCAAGAACAATGGGGTAAATAAAGCTCAAAGGGGTTAACAATGGTAAATGTAAAAGGGTAGGCCATATGGGTAAAGTAAGCTTTTATCAAAGATGGCATCAATCATGCTTAATGCATTTAAAACATCAATTATTGGAAATAAAGAATCAAGCAAAACCAAGATCACAATCATAGAAGAGGTATAACACACAATGAACAAATTTAGTGGTTAAAATGTGTAACCACTCAATATAGCTCAAAGCTCACAAGGTATTTGTTCTTTCCTTTTCTATCTTCCATAAAAAAAATCATTCAAGCAGGTTTAAAAAACAATTTTCCAAATCAATTCAATAGAATGCCCTATAACAAAAGTTCTTGGAAAAATCTTTATTGTTTTTCACCAAAATTATTTCCTATATGTATGCATGTTGTGATGGATGCAAATTTTTTTCAACATTTCCTAGTTCTTCTCCTAATTTTCAACAACAAAAAAATTAACATGAACAATTAGGATCAAAATGAACTAAGCATATGCTATTCACATACATCATCCAATCGCAACCAATATCTATACTATATACCAAACAAAATAGAGTGCAATATCTCTATATATACCAAAATAGAAGTGCAATACTAAAGATAACTAGAAACGACTAATATATATACAAAAAGTACTAAAATGTAGTGCATAAGTCAAAGTACCAGAAATATTCACCAAAAGCATAATAAAATTCAAAATAAACTAAATAACAAGTGTTGAGGAGAGAATATTTACACCCAAAAAATCGTAGATCCTCCCCCACACTTAAATGATGCATGGTCCTCCGTGCCAAAAAATTGGACCGGGGGTGGTTAACTCAGAGAATCTCCACCAGCTGATGGTGGTAGGTGCTGATGACGCTGATAAACAATGATAGCACGGGTCGGCTCTGTGGTGGTCTCAGCTGCCAGCTCCTGAGCGGCATGGTTAGTTGGCTCTGCTGCTACCTCTACTATCGGCTCAACTCCAGCTATCGGCTCCTCAACTCTCTGAATTATTGCCTCCTCAGCCCTATCCTCGGCTCTCTGCTCAGTGGGCTCAACTGCCTGGCCAGCTTCAGCTGCTGGCTCGACTGCCGGCTTCGCAGCTGCAGGCTCAGTCTCAGGCTCGGGCTCTGGTGTATCCGGAGGAGGTAGCCCAGGGTCTCTACCCTCAAACTTTGCCACAATCCACTGAAAGCGGCGAGCGTTGCGGCGCTCGAAGCGGTGGATGGCCTGAAGAATCTCCCGACCCAGCTCATAAGGTGTCTGAAGTAGGGGTGTGGGTTCGGAAGGTGCAGGAGGTGCTGAAGACTCTGCTGATGATGGTGGCTCAGTGGTCTTCCTCTTCTTCTGTGGTGGCGGTCCATCATACTCCCCGTATGGCAGGTATGGCTGGTTGCTCAGGAAGACAGACGTCCGGTCTATCGGGCGTCTCTCCATCCCAGATAAAGTAGCCAATCTGCTGATCATCGAAGGGAAGGGAATGTTATACTTCTGCATCTGGGTCATCTTCCACATCGAATCTCTGATAAGGGGAAGAACAGAAATCCTCTTCCCCTCCAGAATAGCCCAAAGAAGAACGGCCACATGGACGCGAATATGAGTGGCATGCATGCTCGGTAGGATGTAATCGACAATGATCTACTGCCAGATCCTTGCCTCAGGATGTAAGTCAGAGCACGCTATGCTTTGCAGGATTGCGTTCTCTCCTCTGTTGTATTCCCAGCGGGCCTCAGGTAGGCCAATCTTCTTCAGAACCACGTCCAATAAAAGCTTGCCCGATGTCAAGTCCATCACTATTTTAGGGTAAGCATCATTGGCCAAAGAAATATGCAGAATCTGTAAGAGGGCCTCTAAAGCATGATCAGAGGTGTCTAGGGTGACACCTCTCAGAAAAACAGTGGTGGCCTCCCTCTTCAGCAGATTTCCATAGAATTCTTTGACCTGGTGTTCATTAATTTCCACCGGGTCAAATTCTACGAACTTCCACTAGTAGAAATCAAGTCGGTTATGAATGAGTTCCGCATATTTATTCGGTACATTGAGCTTCCTTTCATAGTGGAAGGCTTTCTTTTCTAATTTTCTGTATTGTTCTTGGGCCGTTTCATTGATGAAAGTATCCGGCTGAGTGCTCGGACGTGCAGGGAAAGGAGCCAAGGGGTTGGCTTTCTCCTTACCCTTGCGACGCATCCTGCAAAAGACAAAAACAGAATACAACTTAGGAGAAACATATAAAAATCACAAAACAAAGAGGGTATAATCAAACAATTCAAATTAGAGCCAATAAGATAAGTAGACACTTAATTGAGGAAAACATAATCAGAAATAGTTAAATGCTCAAAAAGAAATGAAGTTTTCCACATCAAGCAACCTAAGTAACATATAAAGGAATAATTGAAAATCAAAGCAAAAACAACTTAGGTATAATCAATGCAAGTGAATTGAATCAAGAGAGATTGATTATTGCCTAATTGTGCATTTACAGTGTAAGATTCAATCAAAATTCAGCACCAAGAGAATAATCAACCTGTCAATGATAAGCTCACTTATTCATGTTAAAAGTGGAAAATAATCAAACACATACAGCACTTGTTCACAAAGCAATAAGTTGAAAAAGTTCAATTTGAATTGCTCAAAAACTCCAAAGGAACAATTGGCTATATATGTGATCATTTATGTTCAAAATCACATGAATAGGATGTTCAGTCAATCCACTAACACAACATGATATGCACTTATAATGCACCAAACAAAATGATCACAGCTGCAATTTCAAGTTCAGTTTGGTGTTCAAGAAAAAATAGCATGAAATGCATAATCAAAATTCATCTTATCCATCATCCAAAATTACCGAAAATTGTACAAGTATGAATTAAAATGCCAAATGTAAACAAAATTCAAAGCCTATGTTGATCAGACAAGGGAATCAAATAAAAAACACTCATTCAGGCAATAAATCATGCAGGTTGTGTGCAGGAATTTCAGGCAGCATTCACAGTTCATTTTCAAGCTTGAAGCAACCCAGAAAAAATTTAAAACAATCAGCCAACAACAATGTTCAATCCAAAACATAGAAATCATCTAACCTAGGGCCTCCTAATCATTAAAACAGAATTTAAAAGCAGTGAAAATAAAGAAAAGAAAGAAGCAGGACATGTAGGGGGGAAGGGAATGGAACCTGCGATGTAGAAGAAGGGAGGAGGAAGGAAGAGGAGCGAGGCGGAGTCGCAGCGACACAGAAATCTGCCGCTGCGGGTGGTTGCTCGCCGGCGCTGAAGAACGCAGATTAGGGCCGGCTGGTGCGGAGACTGGGGTTGCTGTCGCGTACAGAGGGGAAGGAGATGGGAAAATGGAGAAAAAAGAGAAGAAGGGAGATAGAGAGAGGGCGCGACGGTGGTCGCCGGTGGTGGCGTGGCGGTCGGACGCAGGTGGTGGCTGTAGTGGTGGTTTGGGTTGAGTGGTGGTGTTGCTGCAGAGAAGAGGAAGAAGAAAGGGTTTGGAAGAAAGTGAAGCGCGAGAGGGGTCTCTTTTTCGAATTATCATTCAAAAAGTGCCACAAGGCTATGTGCCGACGCACACAAGGGAAAAAGGACGAGGTATGAGCGCGCACAGTCGCGTGCGGGCGCTGCGAACAGAATGAGTAGTAGGACCTGTGCGTGCGCACAGAAAAGTGTGCGTGTGCACAGAAGGGAAAAGAGAGATTGTTCCCACACACAAGTTGTGCGGGCGCCATGAACAGAAGTGTTGCTAAATGAGGTGCGTGCGCACGAGGCTGTACACACGCACAGGGACTTTACTTTTTTTTTTAAAAGAAGAATAGGGTGAAATGTGCGTACGTATGCATGATGTGCGGATGCACAGGGAGAAAAGAGGGTGGTGTACACACGCACAAGCCGTGCGAGTGCTGTGGACATAGTGGATGTTAAGGGGGTGTGCATACGCACAAGGCTCTGCGTACGCATAAGGAACAAAAAATAAGGGGCGTGTGCGCACGCACGATGCTGTGCGTACGCACAGGACTCTGTTCCTGCAACAAAAATTATGCCTCTAAGGCACCAATGATGACATCCAAAACAAGTTTTCAAGTCCCAAAACATTAAAAAACTTCAAAAACATATTATTCCACAAAAATTACCTAACAAACATCAAAATGAAACTAACCAACCAAGCAAAATAACCAATTATTCAATGGATAAAAACTAAAAGAGAGAAAGTTAGAAGGATATTACTGTAAGACCCAAAACTTTTGAAAGATCTTGTTATGAGTCAACTTCAGTTTATTTATTTATTAAAGATTTTAATTTTAGAAATTATTTTATTAAAGCTAACTAAATCAAGTTTTGATAATTAAATTAGAAATTTTATCTAATTTTATAATTATTGGATAATTTCCATATTTAAATTATAAAATTTAGGAATTGTAGAATAATAAGAATTTACATGGTTTGATTTAAATAATTGTGATTTGAAAACTTAATACTTTAATTTTTATGAATAAAGAAAATTAATTATATTATCTCTAATTATCGAATTAGAATATTTATTTGAAAATAATTTGTAAGTTGAAAATTAAATAGTATTTTTTTAATAAATACTAGTGTTGGGTTAAAATAGGTTTTCAATTATTCTATTACTCTTAATTTTATAAAATTGTTATATTACTCATATGAATTTTACCTTAACTCTAAATTTCCAAATAAAACCCTAATTGAAACAATAATCCCTAATTCCTTCTAAGCTAATCCTAGCTGCCCTTGTTTCCCCTTTCTAATAAAACATACGGCAGCAACAATAGAAAGCAAGAAAGAAAAAGAAGAAAGAAAGAAATGGTGAGGCCAGAGAGGAAGAGATCTGGGGGGAGGAGGGACGGGAGACCGGGAAGGAGGGGACTGGGAGCAGTCGTCACTGCCGCGCCGCCGCTCCGTTGCCTTCGCGCCGCACCACCATCGCAGGAGAGAACCGAGGGGAGAGAGAGCGACGCATTTCTAGAGAGGGAGCTACTGCCGTCTGCACCGCCGGACCCTATTCGCGTTGCTGTCGCCGATTGGTGGAAGGGAGGAGCAGAGTGCGCACAGAGGAGGAGAAGTCGTTCACCACTGCCAAACCTCCATCGCAGCAACTCGCTGCCACTAAAGCTCGTCACTGCTGCTGTGCCACCACCGCGGAGAGAGGGAGTGACGCGATTAAAGAGAGGAGGAGGAAGGAGACCCGTGCGCCGTCGGAGCCAGTGTCGCCCAGTCGCCACCGTTCGTGCCTCGCCGTCGCCATTCAAGCCACTGCCGAGTCACCGTCGATGAAGCTTCAGCCGCCGCCATCGATTTTCACTGGGGAACAACCGTCGTGCCTCTGGTTGTCGGAATCACGGACTGGAGAGAAGGGGGCTGCCTCTCCTATTGCTGCTGCTTCGTTCTTTTATCGTAAACGGTCTCTGTTTTCAGTTCTATTGAATTCAATTCTATTTTTGATTTCATTGAGTTTGAATTCTCCATTTTACTGTAACCATGGTCACTGTTGTCGGGATTACTGACGCCGCTCTCGGTACTGATAGGATTAACCACCATAGCTATTCTGAATCACCTTCACTTTCCATCATTTCTGTCAGGTTCCTTCTTGCCGGTAATGGCCGTTGGATTTGCAACAGCTCCAACTTTTGTTTCCCTCTTAATTTGGTGAGTTTTTCTTGTTTCAGAACTCTCGCTGTTAGCGATTTGTTATAATTTATTGAGGATTTTGTGACGTTAATGTTTTAGGGTTGAGTTACTATTGTGTACAGCGCTTCTATGGCTGTCACTGCTACAGAAAATGGTCGGATTCGATGTCGTTGAATTTGGGCCAAGAGAAAAGGATTTTTAGTTGCTTTTGGCTTTGTGGGTTTCGACTAATTGAGGTAGGGTTTTTCTTAAAATCTATTTTATATTACAGAGTTGTTATAAATAGATATTGATGCAAAAAGATATAGTTCTGTGATTATATTTGTCTTATGAATGTGATGGTTTGTTAGACTGAATTATTGGTTGCTTGATTGCGTGAGTGGTGTATGGTTGTTGATAAGAAATCGGTTTGAAATGTTATTTACTTGATTATTATGAAAAGTGAATTTTCTTGGTTTTGGAGTTTATTTGGTAATATAAATGAATCGATTTTGAAAATAATTTGAGATATGAAAATAAATTGATTCTGGAAGCGGTTCGATTTTGAGTTAGTCTGATTTTACAAATGATTTAGTATTTGAGCTGGTTTAATTTTAAAAAGTGTTTAATTATTGGAATTGGTTCGATTTGAAAATAATTTGATATTGGAACTAGTTGAAATTTGGAAATGATTGAGACTTGGAAATGGTTGAGAAGGGTTTGAGAAATGTTTGGATGGGACTCGAAAAGGATGGTAGAGTTCGAGTTTTAGAGGAAATGCTGCCGAAATTTTATAAAAATAGAAGTTTCATTTGAAGTAATTATTTAAAAATATTTGTTTTTAAACATTATATGTTTTAAGATTGATTTATAATGAACGGAATGGAAAGAAGGATAATGAGGTTTTTCTTTGAAATATGGTTTTTGAATGAATTTGGAAATGAGATATGGACTGATGAATAATGATGATGTTGAGAATGTTGAGAATATTGAGATATGGATTGAGAATGTTGAGATATGATCTTTGAATTATCCATGTGGCTTATGAATTTGATTTATCTGAGACACGATTTTCCCGGGGTAGATGCAGTGGCTTGCCACCACTTTCTCCAGGTTGAGATTCGATACTCTGTTGACCCTACGTCGTAAGGGTGACAGGGCATGTATAAATTCCTGGGAATGGTACCCCCATTGAGCAATTGATATTTGAATATGAGGAAAAGCTATGCATAGAATCTTGGCGATGCGCGACGGGGACAGTCTAAGCTTTTCGGACTTGCGGGTTGGCTGGATAACCGACAGATGAGCTCATTAGCCATAGGACAGGCATGCATCATATACATTTGTATGCTTTGCTTGGGTTTGAATTCTGTTTTGGTTTGCCTAATTGTTAAACTATTCTTAACTGCTACCTAAACTATTTGCTGTAACTGCTACCTAAACTTGTGCTTTTCTTGTCTGTCTTGCCTGTGTTTGTTCTGTGTGCTACATTTGAGAATGAACTTTGGTGCTGAATTGATGACTGTGTTAGTTGATCGCGTGGTTGGTTTCTGATTGTGATTTTCTTATAAGAAAAGAAAGGTTTTGGATTTCTGAAAGGTTAAACATTGTTTCATTGAAAATGTTTTGAACGATTAGTTATTAGTTTTTAAAGGGATTCATAAGCCAATGATAATCACTGAGCTTGAAAATAGTTTTCTTATTAAGTATCTTCTTATGAAAATTTTGAATCTCCGTGGTGAGACCGTGTGGTTAGGTTCTCACCCCCTACAGCTTTAGCTTTTCAGGAACTGGATGAAGAAGTATTATGAAGAGTTATATTGCGTTTTGGTTTATATGATATTGTATTAATAAGATAATTTTTCTTCCCTCGTCTTTGTTATTACAATTTTATAAGAGGGATATGAGTTGTATGTTTTATATGTAAATTACATTATAAGCTAATATGTAAGAAGTCTTGTATATAAATCTATGCATGTTTGTTTTTTTTAAGGTAAAATATTTATTTCTGGTTTTCAAAAAATCAGCGATACGGTGCGGGTCATTGGCTCCTATCTTAATATTAAGTGTGTCGTAATACTTCTTGCTATCAGAGTGGCGCAGCTGGAAGCGTGACATTCTGGTAGTGAGGGTGTTACATTATGGTATCAGAGCAGTTCATCCTGATTAGAGCCTTGGGAATGGACTGATTATGCTTCACTGCATTCTCTGAGTATCTGTCATGTTGTAGGTCTTATCCAAGTAACAAGAGTTAGAGCTCTATGCACATAATTGCCTATCAATTAACACTGTTAGCTTACCGTTGCATATCTGTTGATGTTAAGTCTGGCCAACTTAATGTTAATAATTTATGTGAACGGGAAAGTTAATAGGTAATTATAGGCGAATTGGAATTGATAAGTAATAGGTAATACGAGTCACGTGGTTCGGGGTTACTAGAATTCACTTTTCGTGCTTGGTTTCAACTTATGATTCTTGTTCATGTTGCTTAGGTTGGCATATTGTTTCTTCTTTACTATTCTCATGGAAGTTCCTTGACTCGGGTTTCTTCTTTGAACCATGATTTGACCATTCTCTAACCATATTTTATTATTCGTCCATAACCTTGTTTAGTTGTATTCTTGAGGATCTACCTGAGACTTTTAAAACATATCTATCTTTATTATTGACTATGTTCTTCTTCATGAAATCTTGTTCTCATTAATTTGATCTTAAACCTGTTTTGGTGTGATGTATGATTCTTAAGTCTTGAGCGATTTGAACCTTGAAAGTTATGGTTCGAACTAAGCTAATTATGTAACTTGATTCTTTTGCATTATACTTATTAATGTATACTTTGATTTGATCATATTCTTGATTATCTCTTAAATTTTCAACATCATAGTTTCTAACCTTGACTTCTTTGTGATCTGTGTATCTCCTTGACGTAAACTGAGCTTTTGTTGGTGAGATGCATCATCTCTTACAGACTATTTCTAGGGTTTTTATTTTAAATTGAAAAAGTTTTGAATTGACTCTTGAACTCTCAGATGAATTGTGTGATAAAGTACAGTTGGGAGTCGCGATGGTGACCTATGTTAAGCCCTTAATGTTGTTACCATGTAACCTCCTTGTTTTGAGCCTATCTTGTAATTTTTGCTTTACACCACACTCTTTTCTTATATATAAGTCTTATGGCTTAACCGGTATTTGAAAATTTATATATATATCAAGACTTTTTGCTTTTCTAAAATATTCAAAAGCAAACCATTAAAAATATGTAGTATCTTGTATATTACTTTAATTTTTGAGGACGAAAATTTTTATAAGGTGGGTCGTAGGATGTAAGCCCAAAATTTTTGAAAGATCTTGTTATGAGTCAATTTCAGTTTATTTATTTATTAAAGATTTTAATTTTAGAAATTATTTTATTAAAGCTAACTAAATCAAGTTTTGATAATTAAATTAGAAAATTTATCTAATTTTATAATTATTGGATAATTTCCATATTTAAATTATAAAATTTAGGAATTGTAGAATAATAAGAATTTACATGGTTTGATTTAAATAATTGTGATTTGAAACCTTAATACTTTAATTTTAATGAATAAAGGAAATTAATTATATTATCTCTAATTATCAAATTAGAATATTTATTTGAAAATAATTTGTGAGTTGAAAATTAAATAGTATTTTTTTAATAAATACTAGTGTTAGGATAAAACAGGTTTTCAATTATCCTATTACTCTTAATTTTATAAAATTGTTATATTACTCATATGAATTTTATCCTAACTCTAAATTTCCAAATAAAACACTAATTGAAATAATAATCCCTAATTCCTTCTAAGCTAATCCTAGCCACCCTTGTTTCCCCTTTCTAATAAAACACACGGCAGCAACAGTAGAAAGCAAGAAAAAAAAAGAAGAAAGAAAGAAATGGTGAGGGCAGAGAGAAAGAGATCTGGGAGTAAAAGGGAGACCGAGAAGGAGGGGACCGCGTGCAGTCATCACTGCTGCACCGCCGCTCTGTTGCCATCGCGCCGCACCACCATCGCAGGAGAGAACCAAGGGGAGAGAGAGCGACGCATTTGAGAGAGAGAGAGAGAGAGAGCCATCTGCATCGCCGCACCCTATCCGCGTTGCCGTCGCTGATTGGTGGAAGGGAGGAGCAGAGCACGCACAGAGGAGGAGAAGTCGTTCACCATTGCCAAACCTCCGTCGCCAGTGATTCGCCGCCGCTGAAGCTCGTCACTACTGCTGTGCCACTGCCGTGGAAAGAGGGAGTGACGCGATTAAAGAGAGGAGTAGGAAGGAGACCCGTGCGCCGTCAGAGCCAGTGTTGCCCAGTCGCTGCCATTCGTGCCTCGCCGTCGCCGTTCAAGCCACTGCCAAGTCACCGTCGATGAAGCTTCAGCCGCCGCCATCGATTGTCACTGGGGAACAACCGTCGTGCCTCTGGTCGCTGGAATCACGGACTGGAGAGAAGGGGGCAGCCTCTCCTATTGCTGTTGCTTCGTTCTTTTATCGTAAGCGGTCTCTGTTTTTAGTTCCATTGAATTCAATTATGTTTTCAATTCCATTGGGTTTGAATTCTCCATTTTACTGTAACCATGGTCAGTGTTGTCGGGATTACTGACGCCGCTCTCGGTGCTAATCGGATCAACCATCATAGCTATTCTGCATCACCTTCACTTTCCATTATTTTTGTCAGGTTCCTTCTTGCCGGTAATGGCCGTTGGATTTGCAACAGCTCCAACCTTTGTTTCCTTCTTAATTCGGTGAGTTTTTCTTGTTTCAGAACTCTCGCTGTTAGTGATTTGTTATAATTTATTGAGGATTTTGCGACGTTAATGTTTTAGGGTTGACTATTGTGTACGGTGCTTCTATGGCTGTCACTGCTACGGAAAATGGTTGGATTCGATGTCATTGAATTTGGGCCAAGAGAAAAGGATTTTTAGTCGCTTTTGGCTTTGTGGGTTTCGACTAATTGAGGTAGGGTTTTTCTTAAAATCTATTTTATATTACAGAGTTGTTATAAATAGATATTAATGCAAAAAGATATACTTCTGTGATTATATTTGTCTTGTGGATGTGATTGTTTGTTAGACTGAATTATTGGTTGCTTGATTGCGTGAGTGGTGTATGGTTGTTGATAAGAAATCGGTTTGAAATATTATTTACTTGATTATTATGAAAAGTGAATTTTCTTGGTTTTGGAGTTTATTTGGTAATGTAAATGAATCGATTTTGAAAATAATTTGAGATATGAAAATAAATTAATTCTGGAAGCGGTTTGATTTTGAGTTAGTATGATTTTACAAATGATTTAGTATTTGAGCTGGTTTAATTTTAAAAAGAGTTTTATTATTGGAATTGGTTCAATTTGAAAATAATTTGATATTGGAACTAATTGAAATTTAGAAAATGATTGAGACTTGAAAATGGTTGAGAAGGGTTTGAGAAATGTTTGGAAGGGACCCGAAAAGGGTGGCAGAGTTCGAGTTTTAGAGGAAATACTGCTGAAATTTTATAAAAATAGAAGTTTCATTCGAAGTAATTATTTAAAAAGATTTGTTTTTAAACATTATATGTTTTGAGATTGATTTATAATGAACGGAATGGAAAGAAAGATAATGAGGTTTTCTTTGAAGTATGGTTTTTGAATGAATTTGGAAACGAGATATGGATTGATGAATGATGATGATGTTGAGAATATTGAGATATAGATTGAGAATGTTGAGATATGATCTTTGAATTATTCATGTGGCTTATGAATTTGATTTATCTGAGACACGAGTTTCCCTGGGTAGATGCAGTGGCTTGCCACCACTTGCTCCAGGTTGAGATTCGATACTTTGTTGACCCTATGCCGTGAGGATGACCGGGCACGTATAAATTCCCAGGAATGGTACCCCCATTGAGCAATTGATATTTGAATATGAGAAAAAGCTATGCATAGACTCATGGGGATGCGCGATGGGGGACAGTCTAAGGTTTTCGGACTTGTCGGGTTGGCTGGGTAACCGATAGATGAGCTCATTAGCCATAGGACAGGCATGCATCATATACATTTGTATGCTTTGCTTGGGTTTGAATTCTGTTTTGGTTTGACTAATTGTTAAACTTTTCTTAACTGCTACCGGAACTATTTGCTGTAACTGCTACCTAAACTTGTGCTTTCCTTATCTGTCTTGCCTGTGTTTGTCCTGGTGTGCTACATTTGATAATGAACTTTGGTGCTGAATTGATGATTGTGTTGATTGATCGCGTGGTTGGTTTCTGATTGAGATTTTCTTATAAGAAAAGAAAGGTTTTGGATTTCTGAAAGGTTAAACATTGTTTCATTGAAAAGGTTTTGAACGATTAGTTATTGGTTTTTTAAGGGATTCATAAGGCAATGATAATCACTGAGCTTGAAAATAGTTTTCTTATTAAGTATCTTCTTATGACAATTCTGAAACTCCGTGGTGAGACCGTGTGGTTAGGTTCTCACCCCCCTACAGCTTTACCTTTTCAGGAACCGGATGAAGAAGTATTATGAAGAGTTATATTGCGTTTTGGTTTATATGATATTGTATTAATTAGATAATTTTTCTTCCCTCGTCTTTGTTATTACAATTTTATAAGAGGGATAGGAGTTGTATGTTTTATATGTAAATTACATTATAAGCTAATATGTAAGAAGTATTGTATATGAATCTATGCCTGTTTATTTTTTTAAGGTAAAATATTTATTTCCGGTTTTCAAAAAATCAGCGATACGGTGTCGGGTCATAGGCTCCTATTTTAATATTAAGTATATAAAGTAGTCGTAATACTTCTTGCTATCAGAGTGGCGCAGCCGGAAGCGTGACATTCTGGTAGTGAGGGTGTTACAATTACCATGGTGGGGTGTCTCCCACCTAGCACTTTGGTTTAAAATCCTCAAGTTGGACATTTAGTTGGAGCTCACATCAAGGAGCCTTGTGCTTCCATCCATCCTTGAGTTGCTAACCATGCTTGCTCTCCCAAAATCCTCCGGGATCCTAAACGAAGTACATTAAGCTCTCAAACATCCTTAAGCAAGCAATTGGGAGCCAAAATTGTTGGTTGTAGACATGTATGCCCGGATCCCACACTTTGGTTTCCTTATCATCCTCTTGTTGATTTTCACTTGTGTCCTTGGCTAAACAACCTCTTGAATCACCTTTGAAGTACCCAAATAAACCTTGGAATCCTCCTACTTGAGCCTTGCACGATTTATACCTTGAATCTATTTGGCAACCAACATCCAGTCCTTGGCCATCCCACACTTCAAGAAGCACCCTAAGTTGATAATCCGTTTCCAAGAGATCAAATTGGTATGGGCCTATGAAGCTCATTGAAGATATTGCTACCTACTCAATTTGTCCTTGGGGTGGAGTTATCCTATTAAGCTCTTGCACAATTGCTTTCTCTTCTTGGGGGTCTACCTCTTCCTCACCACTCTTTTCTAGCTCTTTCCCATCTTTCTCAAACTCAAAGGGGGAAAGCTTCATCAAGATTATTGAGGGGGTTGACCAAGGTGGACAAAAAATCATTGATGATGGAATCCACTTCTTGATCAAACTCCCTCAATTCTCCATTCACCTCTTGAGGTTCACTAACTTTACCTTCCTCATCTTTTTGCAATTCTTGTCCTAGTTCTTCTTCTTTCCTTTGAGGCTCCATGTTCTCCTCCTTACTACACTCCTTCGTTGCTCCTCCACGTTCCTCAAAGAGAATGTCTTGATTGCTTGAGCGTAGTGAGGCTAAGCGGTTCACCGCTTCGGCTATGGTAGCCATGAACTCCCCTTGATTCCTTCGGAATCCTTCTTGCTCTTGGAAGAATACTTGAAGGTCTTATTGTTCTTGGGGCAAGGGTTGGAAAAGTTCACATTTAGGTGAAAGAGAAGGTTCAAAGGTTGGGAGAAAGGTTGTGTAGTTAGAAGGTGTGTCATGTGGGCGGGGATATTAAGGTGGTGTATAAAGGGGTGATGGTTCATATGGTTGGTAACAAGGTGTATAGACATTTTGATTCCATGGAGGTGTATGGTGTGGTGCTTGAAGGTTTGGTGGTTGAGGGTTGTGTATGAGGTATCTTTCATATCCTTGGGGTTGATATTCACATAGGGGAGAGTTTGGGGGAGGGTTTGGCTCGTTGTAGTATGGGGAAGATTGCTCCTCCCTCCATCGATTCTCCTGCTCCTTGATACAATCCCAACTTGAATTCATCATACCCTACAAAATACTCACAACGAAGCTCCAAGCAACAAGGGTGATATCTCACAGAGAAAAGCAGAAGACATAAATAAACAAGAAAAGCAAACACCTAAATATTAACAAAATCAACCAAATAACCAAAAAGTAAGCTATTTACACTATCAACATATTTACAACAACCTAAGATATAACACCAATTGCGTCCCCGGCAACGGCGCCATAAACTTGATGTGAGAACTATTGTCGATCTAGAATTTCACAAAATATAGGTTCGTTGCAAGTATAGCCTAGACCAACAAATAATTCTGAATCAAAGCTTAATTTCAAATTAAAATAACCGAGATCGAGAGTAGTTCAACCTCACGTCGTTCTCCCTAGGATGCAATTGAAGTGTCACACTTTCGGTTGTGGGGAGAAAAAGGTTTTGAAATCAAAGAACGAAAGATTAAAAGAACTTAACAAATGAAAGAACAAAGAAATGATCAAAATTGAGATTAATGCAAAAAAAGGAAAACAAGATCAAAACTAGTGAAAATGCTAAGATATGCATAAAAGAGCCTTGACTTGGGAATGAGGATCCAAGGAATCCTATCATCGTCATAACCACAACTATGGCAACTATGATGAGTCAATCTCTCTTCGTCAACCCTTAACATCGAGGAGTAAGTCAAGCAAGCATAATTGACCTTAATCCATAAGTCCTAGCTAACTTATCAAACAAGTTGATAAAAAGCTAGCGTCAATGGAAACAAGAGTCAACTAACTACCCAAAAATTACCACTAAATATCGGACATTATGACTTTAGTATCCTAGGAACTCAAACCCCAAGTCAAGGTGTGAAAATCTACTCAAAGCTCATAATTGGCATTTTTCCAAATACCTTGTGGGCATAAAAGTAAAACATGGAAAACTGCAAAGACAAATAAAAGCTATAACCAAAATATTCACAAAACCAACTATAAATAAGCAATCAAGCATATATAAAGCATAAAACATAAAATTCATCAATCAAAACTTCAAGAACTCAAAATTGCATATATTAACAAAGTACTTGAACCATAAGAAAATAAAGGCAAAAGTAGTGAAATTAAAGAGGAAATTTAAGAGTACTTACAAATGAGGAGCGAAAATCCAAAATCAAAGCTTGCTATAAAATGCTACAATGAACCCTAATTAAAACCCTAAGAGATCTCTCCCTAATCTACACTACTCCTACTCCTACTATATGAAAAAATGTAAAAATAAAGTTCTAAGTCATCATGCCTTCATAAGTGTTGATATCCCCTTCATATAGCACTTCAATTCAGCCTTCAAGCCTTCCGAAATTGGGCCAAAGACCCCCAAAATCACGGATCACGTGTTTCTTTAATGAAACCATGTGCAGGGTCCTGTGTGTACACACAGATGTGTGCGTACGCACACTTTGCTGAACTTGGTTCCTGTGCATAGGCACAGGTAGTTGTGCGCACGCACACGTCAGTGAGTGCTTCTCCTTTGTTTTCTTCAAGTGTTCTCCCTTGTACATGCTTCCTTCCAATTTCCGTCAACCCATTCTTGCCTAAAAGACCTGAAATCACTCACAAAACATATCACAGCATCGAATGGCATAAAAGTGGAATTAAATCACTAAATTAAGCACAAAATCACATGTTTTCACATTTAAGTCCAAATTAGGGAGAAATCACAAAAGTATGCTATTTTGGTGCTTAAGTAGGTTTATGTGATGAAATCCATCCAAATCAAGTCAAAATATCTTAGCAAATATGGACTCATCAGCCGCCACCGTTGCATTTCCCCTTTTGTCCAGATTCGAGCGCCGTCGCTGCGTCTCCTCCTTTGTATAGATCCACCGCCACCGCTACGTGATACACTACTATTTTATGATATATTTTGGACTGAATTGAGTGAGTTTTGTCAAATATTCTCACACGTATTCATGTAAATTGCATGTTTTTAAGTTTCCTTCCTAATTTTGTACTATAATTGAAAACATGCTTCCTTGGCCTTAAAATTGCAAAGTGTAATCCTCTCTTATTACCATTCGATGCCGTGATATGTGTGTTAAGTGTTTTCAGGTTTTATAGGGCAGGAATGGCTTAGAGGATGGAAAAGAAGCATGAAAAAGTGGAAGGAACACAAGGAATTAAGGATTTCAGAATCTAGTAGGGACGCACACGCATGAATGACGCGTACGCGTGGCCAGGTGCAAGGTTTAGCGACGCGTACGCGTGGCTGACGCGTACGCGTGACGAGCGTCACGTTATTCACTTAACAGAACTCGCTGGGGGTAATTTTTGGGCTGATTTGGACCCAGTTTCTAGCCCGAAAATGCAGACTAGAGGCTGGGATGGAGCTAAAACTGAAGACACTCCACTTTTCACTTTAGTTTGTGATTAGTTTTAAATTCTAGTGAGAGAAACTACTACTTCTCTCTAGGATTTTGGCATTCTTATTTTGATTTTCAAATTGGATCTTGATAGAGCTGCTACTACCTTCATTCCTCATCATTTTATTTTTAGTTTCTTCTTTAATTCCCTTAATACTCTTTTCCATTTGGTTATTGAATTCATGTCTGGATCTTGTTACTCTTGAATTTTATTAATGCATTAAATTATTTTTATGTTTATTTTATTGCTTGTTTGATCATTGTTAATTATTGTTAGTGCTAATTTTGATTTAATTAATTTCTCATAATTATCATGTCTTTTATTTACACCTACCATGTGTTTGTGAAAATGGCATTCATGTTAATGGAGTAAATTTCCCAACTTGGGTGGGGCTTGAGTAATTGGAACCCCTTGAGTTGTTATACCCATGTATTAATCTGTAATTAGAAATTGATGGCTAGCTCGAATCTCACCAACTCTAGTCCTTCCCCATGAAGTGACTAGGACTTGTGAGCTAGAGTTAGTAACGCCCACTTGACTTTCCTTCAATTCCTAGAGGATAACTAAGTGGGAGCAATGAACCTTTATCATTACACTTGAAAAAGACAACAAGGATACAAATTCCAATTCTCTCCCCTAACTAAGGCCTTTTATTATGATTAATTATCAACTCTTGCTAGTTATCCATTGTTTTAATTTCTAACTATTTATTTTTCCGTTCTCAATTTAAAAAAAAATATTCAGGAAAATCTTAACCAATAATTTGCATCTTGTGTCAACTCTTAGGGAAACGACCGGGATTATACTCCCGGTTATTTATTATTAATTGTGACACATTTGAAATTGATAGTGGAAATTTCATCGGTTAAGGCTGTACTTGCAATGCTGTTTAGAAAATACTTTTCAGAAATTCTTAATCGGCATTTATCCGACCATCAATTTTTGGCGCCGTTGCGGAAAAGTTGCATATGTGTGCTAAGTTATTGCGGAAAAGTTGTAAATATATTTATATTTACATAATTGCATTTTTTTATATGTGTGCTTTTTGTTTATTAGTAGTATTTATTATTTATTTTTCTTGGTATATTTTGTTGCCTTAAGCTCTATGTTTCTTTTATTGAATGACGCGTTCATTATCGGATCCGAGCCTAGCCGCATTTGATCCTGAAATTGAAAGAACCGTTTCACTTATTAGGCAAACTTGGCGTCGGTTAGCCTCCGAGGGTGGTGGAGGGGTTTTGCCCAATTCACCAATCTTACCCAAGGTTGATTCTGAAATGTCATTTGAGAAAGAAACTAACTCCTCCATTGACATCTCTTCTATTGATTTAGGTGCAGATACTATGGCCGCTTCTAGAAGGATCACTCTCAAGGAAGCGGGAGCTCCGAATTTTACTCTTCAACCATTTCAAGCACGTCATCCGAATTTGACTGCCGATTTTGAACTGAAGACCGTATTGATCAATCTACTTCCTAAATTCCATGGTTTACCCGCTTAAGAGCCCATCAAGCACCTTAGAGACTTTCAAATAGCTTGTTCAACTACTAGGTAGCATGGTGCGGATAAGGTTGCCGTTTGGTTATATGCCTTCCCATTTTCTCTTGAGGAAAAGGCAAAGGAGTGGTTCTACACTCAACCCGAAGCTGTTGTTACTAGTTGAGATTTGCTTAGAAGGGAATTCTTGGACAAGTTCTTTCCACCGGAGGTCACAGATAGATGGAGGAAGGAAATTTCTTGTGTCATTCAAGGTGAATCAGAGACTCTCTATGAGTATTGTGAATGCTTTAGGAATCTCCTTGATTCGTGCCCCCATCACATGATTGACTAGTTGGTGTTAATTAGTTACTTCTGCCAAGGCATGAAACCTCAAGATAAAACCCTCTTAGATGCTGTGAGTAATGGCTCTTTGACAAAGTACAAGACGGTGACGGAAGCGTGGCAACTTATCACCGATTTAGCCGAGTCTACCCAACATGCAAGGCAAAGGAATAATCATCCCAATGCTATTGCGGAAGTTTCTTCTAGTAACTAGACCGTCACTCTCACCAAGACTTTGGGAGAGATGACCAATATACTCAAGCAACTCCAACTCAATCAACAATAATCTCCACCCCCTCCACAACAACAATGTCAATAGTTAGTCCCTCAGAGAGTATGTGGAATTCACGCTTGCTATTCTCACTATACTGATGAATGTCCACAACTCCAAGAGGACAACACCTTGGCGACTACCAATGCTTATTACAACCGTCCGAATCAAGGGTACTATCAACAAGGCGGTAACTATAATCAAGGTGGTAACTATAATCAATGTTGGCAAGACAATCCCAACCAAGGATGGAGAGACAACTACAACCAAGGAGGCAGAGACAATGGTGGAAATCAAAGGTGGAATAATAACTACCAACAAAACCCTCCGTACCAACAACAAAACCAAGGCCAAAGATACCAACCACCTCACCAAAGGCAAGCTCAAACACCTCAACTTAAGCAACCACAAGTCCCCAAATTACCTACCATCCTTTTTCCTCCAACCAAGATGAAACACTCCGTTCTATTCTTCAAAGACAAAAAGATCTTCAAACTTCACTTACCTCTAGCCTCACCAGTCTTACCTCCACTCTCCAAGCTCTTATATCCCTTATGGAACCACCCTCTACCTCCAATACTCAACCTTCAAGCTCTAGTGCACTTTCCTCTCAACCTTTACCCAATCCCAAGGGTGGAATAAATGCCATCACTTTGAGGTCCGGCACTACATTACAAGAGAGGAGTCCCGAGGAGCCAAGCTCAAGACAAGCCACTCAGGATGAAGATGTTGTTGAGGTAGAAGATGTGGCAGACGAGGATAAGGTACAAGAGGCGGTTGAAGAAGAAGTTGCCCAACCGAAGGATGGAGTATCTAAGGAAGACAATGTTTTGAAAGAGGCCATTCCCATTCCTTTTCCACACCTAGCTAGGAGTACTAAAAAGCAATTAGAGCTAGATCCCAAGATGGTGGATATATTCAAAAAGGTTGAGGTAACTATTCCCCTTTTTGATGCTATTCGCCAAGTTCCTAAGTATGCTAAGTTTCTAAAGGATTTGTGCATGAATAAGGAAAAGATCCATGATTTAGAAACTATTCCTTTGGGTAGCTCGATTTCTGCTCTGATGGGTGCTATACCGGAGAAATGTGGTGATCCCAGTCCTTGTATAGTTACTTGCACTATAGGTGGTGTACAGTTTGTTGATTGCATGTGTGACTTAGGTGCCTGTGTTAGCATTATGCCATTATCTGTTTATGATACTTTGAAGCTTCCACCATTGAGAAGGTCGGCAGCCCGTTTTGTGTTGGTAGATAAAAGCATAATCTCAGTGGTTGGCATAGCGGAAGACATCTTAGTGAACATTAAGGGGTTGATTTTTCCTATTGATTTTTACATTCTTGAGATGTCCCCTAATGATTCAGGAAGACCATCATCTATCTTGCTTGGAAGGCCGTTCTTGAAAACCTCTCGGTTTAAATTGGATGCCTTCTCGGGTACCTACTCCTTTGAGATTGATAGAAGAGCAGTGAGTTTCAACCTTGATGAAGCTATGAAGCATCCATCGGAAGACCACTCTCTTTTTCGGTGTGATATGATTGATGAAATTGTGGCCGAAGTCCACCAGGAGACAGTTGATGAAAAGAAAATGGTTCAAGGTGCAAGTGTGCGGAATGTAAGACCCGGTCAATTAACGGCTAACTAACCCATAAGATGAGAATTTATTCTAGAAAGCCAAAAATGTTATTTTTATGGCTAAATGTGATAGAGGAGATTAAGACGAGAATTTCGGTACCAATTTTATAGAAATCGGACCAAGATTGGACCGAACGGGCCAAACCGGACCAACCGGACCCAAAGTGGGCCTTTGGCCCAACATAACTAAACCAAAACCTTAGTTTTCAGCACTCTCTCTCCTCACAACACACTCAAACACGCTGAAAACTAATTGTTTTGAAAATGGCACTTTGTGGTTTTGTATGAAAACATGGTTTTTGGGCATACTTTGATGGGACATAACTTGGACTACGAATCTCTGATTTGTGTCAAATCTGTTTAGAAATGAAATTGGATCCGGGATGTCCATGCCATTCGAAGAACGGGTGAAAAATGATTTAAAATGAGAGAGTTATGACCGTCGGAAGATTGGGGGTTGAATCTGTGAATTCTGCAGCTTTTAACTTAGAAAATTTTTAGCAGAATGACCCCTCGCGCGTAGGCGCACTTGGCGCGTACGCGCCGTTCTTCGAGAAAGCATCATCCACACGTGCACGTGGTGTGCGCGAGCGCGTCGATGCGCTGCATCGAATGCCCAGCCATTTTCCAGAGAGTTGTGCCAGTTTTGTGCCTGGGGCATAATGTATTCGCGCGTATGCGTGGCTGACGTGTGCGCGTCGTTTGGCTAATTTTCAACCCACGCGTTCGCGTGTATGACGCTTGCGCGTCGATGAGTTTTAAGGCCATCCACGCGTGCGCGTGGAGTGCGCGTACGCGTGGCCCTATTTTCATCCCAAAGTTGATTTTTGAGTTTTAAAAGCCAAATTTCATACTTCTAAGCCTCCGATCTCACCACTTATGTCTTAAATCATTATGATATGCCTAGCATGAGAAAAAGGGCTAGTGAATGTGGTAACTTGCGAGTGAAGCAAGGGAAAAAATGAATGATCATTGATGATCAAAGATGATTATGTGAGATGCAGAGAATGGCGGTGGAAGTGCTTGTTATGCCATGGGCCGAAGGGCCATAATTGTTAATGAATTGGCTGGTTATGGATTTAACCGTGAGCCGGATGGCTGGATTATACCGTGTGATGGCGGAGCCATGTTTATGGCTAAGTATAAATGCATATATGCTATCGAATGAATTGTGATTGTTTGCACTTCCACCATTGGAGATGAGGGTTTCCCTGGGTAGTAGCAATGGCTAAGATGATATCATCAGCCACTAGGGATAGGCATGCATCATAAGCATACTACATGAATTGTTTGAGATTGCCTATTTGACTGCATATTACTTGCTAATTGACTAAATGCCTTATCTGTTTCTATTTGTAAATCTCTTGTCTGATATAACTGTGTTTGCTATATTATACTCCTGCTGGTGGTCGGGAGGTCTGAAGGAATTGGAAAGGGAAGTATTAGTTAGACTGAAGGATCTTTAGTCAGTTGCCACTTACGGTTTAGTTTGTTTATAAGCTTTGATATTATCTGGAGGAAGTTCTAGGATTGCCTTCGGCTTTCCTCTATTATTATGTATTATATATGTGGAAGCTGTTACCGTGCTGGGGACCTTTGGTTCTCACCCATGCGGATTTTGTGGTTTTCAGATGCAGGACGTGAGGTTTCTCGCTGAGGCATGCTGGAGACTTCTGGATTAGCGAAGATCCTTTGTTCTTGGGACTCTGTTTTGGTTTATATATCTTGTTTAGATACTTTTATCTCCATTTAATAATACAAACTGTGATGACTCCTTCTAGAGGGGATTTTGGAGAATAGGTTTTCTGTATTTGTGTCCCTTTGGGTTTCCTTTGGGGTTTTCCTTATTTTATTATTTATATATATTACTATGCTCGGACCGGTTATCTTCGCGGCCGGATTTTGAGTCTTGATATTCCTGTTTTTGACACTCCTTTGTATATATGTTATCTCGCGTTCGCTTATCCTTTGCTCGTTGCGTTATCGATCAGAGTGTTGCGTTTTCGAGTTACGGTTTTTGTTTACCCCCTTTTCTATAAAGGCTCCTAGTTATAATCAATTATTCATACTACTATACGTACTAAATTTTTGTTTTAGAGGTCGTAATACCTTGCCATCTCTGAATTATGACTTAAGCATAAGACTCTGTATGGTAGGGTGTTACAGGGAAACCCCCTGAATGTGATGAAGACACTTTGTCACCTCCAGTGGTTCCAGATGATCAGGTGCCAAGTCATGAGCTGACTATGGAGTTAAAGCCCCTTCCACCTCACCTCAAGTATGCTTATCTTGAAGACAATCAAAAGCTCCCAGTGATCATTACAAAGGAACTTACTTCCCAACAAGAGGAACAATTGCTTAATGTACTGAGAAGAAACAAGAAAGCTATTGGGTGGAGTTTGGCGGATGTGGTTGGTATAAGCCCTCAAGTTTGTGAGCACCGCATTTTTCTAGAGAAGGGAGCCAAGCCTATCCATCAACCTCAAAGGTGGTTGAACCCTACAATTCTGGAAGTTGTGAAGAAGGAAGTGACTCGACTGCTTGAAGCCGCCATTATCTATCCAATCTCGGATAGAGAGTGGGTTAGTCTAGTACAAGTGGTTCTGAAGAAGTCCGGCATCATAATAGTGAAGAATGAGAATGGGTAACTCATGGCTACAAGGGTGCAGAATTCCTGGAGAGTGTGCATTGACTACAGGCGCTTGAACTTGGCCACTCGCAAGGATCACTATCCACTACCTTTCATCGATCAAATGCTTGATCGCCTGTCAGGTAAATCACACTATTGCTTTTTAGATGGTTATACTGGTTATTTTCAGATCCATATTGTTCCAGAAGATCAGGAGAAAATAACTTTCACATGCCCCTTTGGAACGTATACATATAAAAGAATGCCTTTTGGTTTATGTAATGCACCAGTTATGTTTCAAAGGTGCATGATGAGTATATTTTCGGATCTTCTTGAGCATTGTATGGAAATATTTATGGATGACTTTAGTGTCTATGGTGATTTCTTTGACCTTTGTTTGGATAATCTTACTAGAGTATTAGAAAGATGTGCTAGTTCAAACCTTGTACTTAATTTTGAAAAATGTCATTTTATGGTAAAGCAAGGTATTGTACTAGGTCATGTTGTTTCTAATACTGGTATATCTGTTGATCCTACAAAGGTTGATGTTATTTCTAGTTTATCTTACCCCTGTTCTGTGAGGGAAGTCCGTTATTTTCTTGGTCATGCAGGTTTCTACCGGCATTTTATCAAGGACTTCAATAAGGTTGCACTACCTCTATCTCGTCTACTGCAGAAAGACATAGAGTTTGACTTGAGTGAAGACTGCTTGGAAGTATTTGACAAGCTGAAGATTGCCTTAACCCAAGCTCCTATTGTGAGAGGCCCTGACTGGAGTAGGCCGTTCGAGATTATGTGTGACGCATCTAACTATGCGGTAGGAGCGGCGCTGGCTCAGCGCGAAGGTAAGGATCCCAATAGTATAGCATATGCTTCTAAATCTTTAGATGGTGCCCAGTCTAATTATACTACCACTAAAAAGAAACTTTTAGCAATTATTTTTGCCTTGGATAAATTCTGGGCTTATTTACTTGGAACTAAAGTGGTAGTATATTCAGACCATGCGGCTTTGAAATGCTTGCTAGCTAAGAAAGAGTCTAAACCAAGGTTAATCAATTGGATATTATTATTGCAAGAGTTTGATTTAGAGATCAAAGATAGGAGTGGTTCCCAAAATTTGGTGGTGGACCATTTGAGTCGCCTAGAACATATTAAAAGTGACTCCACTCCTATCAATGATACATTTTCACTTGATAGCTTGCAAGCAATATCTGAGGTGGTTCCTTGGTATGCATCCATAGCTAATTATTTGGTTAGTCACACATTTCCTCCAAATATTTCTAAACATCAAAAGGACAAGCTCAAGAGCGAGTCCAAGTACTACATATGGGACGACTCATATTTGTGGAGATGTAGTGTTGACCAAATAATTATAAGGTGTGTTCTACAATCTGAAATCCAGTCTATTTTAGAGGCATGCCACTCTTTTGAGAGTTGTGGACACTTTGGTCCTCAAAGAACTGCAAGAAAAATTTTAGACTGCGGATTTTGGTGGCCCACACTTTTTAAGGATGCTAATCTTTTCTGTGACTCTTGCCACCAATGCCAAAGGTTTGAAAACATATCTAAGAGAGACGAGATGCCCCAACAACTCATGTTATTTTGTGAAATTTTTTATGTTTGGGATATTGACTTCATGGGTCCATTTCCAAACTCTAATGATTTCTTATATATTCTGTTAGATTTTTATTATGTTTCTAAGTGGGTGGAAGTAATTTCTATCCATACTGATGATGCTAACGTGGTTGTCTCTTTTGTTAGGAATAATATTATTCGTCGCTTTGGATCACCACTAGCAGTCGTGAGTGATCAAGGCTCTTATTTTTGTAATATAAGAATGACAAGTTTGATGAAGAAACATGGCATCATTCACAAGGTGGTGACGGCTTACCATCCCTAAACAAATGGCCAAGCCAAGGTGTCTAATAGAGAGATCAAGCGCATACTCGAGAAGATTGTTAAACCTCATAGAAGGGACTGGAGCTCTAGGCTTGGAGATGCGCTATGGGCTTATCGAACATCTTACAAGACACCAATCGGCATGAGTCTGTTCCGCCTAGTCTATGGAAAGGTTTGTCACCTTCTGGTAGAGGTGGAACACAAAGCTTACTGGGCTGTGAAGGAATGCAACTCAGGATTGGGAGGATCCTGAATTGAAAGAAAATTACAACTGGATGAATTGGAGTGCCTTCGACTAGAAGCGTATGAAAACTCAAGGCTCTACAAAGAAAAGGTGAAGGCGGTATATGACAAGAACATCAAGAGAAGAGAGTTTAGAGCTTGGGATCAAGTCCTTCTCTATAACTCAAGGTTGAGATTAATGCCGGACAAACTGAGGTCAAGATGGGATGGACCCTGCATGGTGGAGAAGGTTGAACCGTATGGAGTTGTCCACCTAAGTCACCCCTCAAGCCCTACCTTCTTCAAAGTCAATGACCACCGTTTAAAGCTGTATCATGGTGTGAAAGTGAAGAACAACAAGGAGCTGGAGATCTTCCTTTTGAAGGATCCAGCAAAGGAAGAGGATTGAGAATATGGACCGTCCAACTTAAGGACGTTAAAGAAAAGTGCCAGGTGGGAGGCAACCCACCATGGTATGATCTTCCTTTTTTATAGTTCTGTTTTATTTATTTGCTTATATTTGTTTCATTAGTTGTCTTTGTTACTTTTCCAATAAGCATGTTTCCCTTTTGTTCTGAGTTATTAAAAAAAACTGGAGATTTGCCCTGGAACTGTGCAGGTGGGGTGCCTGCCGCACACCCCAGCCCACGCGTACGCCTCACTGACGCGTACGCGTCACCCAGCCATTTCATCCTTTCACGCGTGTACGTGAGCAATGCGCACGCGTCGTACGTCAATGAGGCGCACTCTGGTACAAAAATCCGAGAGTTGTGCCGGTACTATGCTAGAATTGTGTGTCTGGCACGACAAGCAGTCATGCGTACGCGTGACCGATGCTTACGTGTCACTGAGTTTTCTAGCTACCCACGCATATGCGTGGATGACGCGCATGCGTTATAAGCGCCGAATCACTTAAATCAACGCGCTACCCCAGCTGCACACCCAATTCTTCTCTCCTTCAAACCCTAATTCTTCTTCATTCTTCTTCTTTCTTTCTTTTTACTTCTTCCTTCTTTCTTCCCCCCTCCACCACCACTGTCGGACCACCAGCGGTGACCACCACCTCTGGCGGTCCCACTTTCCTTTTCTTTTCTTTTTCTCTTTCCACCCTCTTCTCTCATTCTTACTCCCATTTATCTCCCTCTTTTCATCTTCTTTTCAAGGTTTCTTTTCTTACTTTCTTCTACTCTTTAATTCTTCTTTTATTTCTGGCATTCGAATATTTTAATTATTTTCAATTACATATTAGTTTTGTTATTTGTAATTTCTATTTAATTCTTTTCTCTTCTTGCATTTTTTGTTTTGGTGTTGGAATTTCATTTGGTGGATTATTTTGATATTTCTTAGCTTCTTTGTGTTATGAGGCGTGCTTTGACAATTGGCATTCGATTTTGGTCTACTATACACTTGGATTGATTATCTTACTTCTTGTTTTTAATATGCACACTAAGTGTTTGTGCAAAAGCTCTAATGGTATCTTGATTTATTTTCTATCTTATTCTTGCAACTTAGTGCTTCTTTCTCACAACACTTGCAATACATGTGCATTGAGCTTGGTATTCATTAATTTTCATCATAAAAATGCTCATTATTCTGTGCTTGCTTTACATGTGATTATCATTGTTGATATTGATGCTTGAGCTATTCTTCTCATGCTTGTTACTTGCATGCTTTTATCCCTTTTGCATCTAGTGTTAGTGACATGCCTTCATGATTTTAATTGATGTCTTACTTGCATGTTGTCGCTACCATGTATTTAAGACACTGTCTTTTTCTTTGGCATTCATTATCACTTGCGCTTTCTTACTTCCGGTGTTTAGCTCTCTAAGTTTAATATTCCTTCTTTTTCTTCTTTTTTCAGGATGGCCATCAAGAGAGAAAAAGAGAAGGCTTCTAACAAGACTCTATAATAGTCCAGACCACCCGCTAGCACGATATTATCTGCTTTGGCACACAAGGCCTCACAGTTTTTTCTTTGACGATAGGGATGATAGCCGAAGCCCCCCACACTCACTCGTCAAAACGCGTCATGTTAGGGTGAGGTATCCACACCCTTATAAGGAATGCTTTGTTCCCCTCCCCAACCGATGTGAGACCTTACAATCCACCCCCCTAAGGGAGCCTAGCACCCTCGCTGGCACATCAATCTGGTCTCCGGCTCTGATACCATCTGTAACAGCCCAGACCACCCGCTAGCACGATATTGTCCGCTTTGGCACACAAGGCCTCACGGTTTTGCCTTTGACGATAGGGATGATAGCCGAAGCCCCCCACACTCACTCGTCAAAATACGTCATGCTAGGGAGAGGTATCCACACCCTTATAAGGCATGTTTCGTTTCCCTCCCCAACCGATGTAGGGCCTTAGACGAAGAAGGGAACTAAAAGAGCACCGGCTAAGGTGCAAACATCCTCAAGGGTCAAGCCACCTATTAAGCAGGTGAAGAGAACCATCTGAGTTGATGAAGCGCAGAAAGAATTTCCCGCATGGGACTCCGCACGATTCACTAACCGCTATTGTGAGCGGATGTTCCCCGTCTTAGTAGAGAGAAACTACCATAATGAGCACCTCCTCATTCTTCCAGAATACTTCGCTGAATTTGTGGTGCTCCGCATTGAAAGAAGACAGTGGAGATTCTTAAAGAGGCGGCCGCGAGAAGCTAATCTCTCTTGGGTAGTTGAATTCTATGTCAACTATCACTCGCCTACCATTCAGTCAGTCTTTGTTCACCAAAAGCAAGTCCCTATCTCAGAAGGTTCTATTCAGGAAGTACTTGATCTTTTACCTAATCCGGATGGGATGGATGCCTATCAAGAGGCACAGCTTGAGCGCAAGACATTCTAGTTTGACTGGAACCTCGTCCATAGAGTCATCGCCCAACCCGGAAGCGAGTGGATCCATGGGCAATACCAGACTCGACCCAAGAGCATCTCCACCTAAGCACTTATTATGGAGGCTTGAGTGTGGGCACAAATCATGTCCCACTACATATTTCCAAGCACCCATGAGTCCACTTTTATTATCGACATGGCCGTTCTTATCGGGTGCATTCTCACAAAGAAATCTCTCAACTTGCCACGACTCATCCGATAAACTATAGGCTCAGTGCAAATAGTGGGCAACTTAACCTTTCTCGCATTGGTTACAAACTTGGTGTCTGCAGCGGGAGTTTCATCTCGGGCTGGGGACGTGAAGACCATGATTCCTAGGGATGACAAATTTGTCCCGAATGGAAAATATACCAGGCCTCTGGTGCCACCTGTGAGACGGAATGAAGACCCATCCTTTGACGCCTCTTCATCCTCTGCTCCACCATCATCGACACCACATGCACCACCACTATCCACCCACCATTTGTTACTTGAGCTCATCGAGAAGGTAGACTGGCAAGGCCGGAGAATTTGGCAGATGGAGCGACGCAACAAGCGCCGCTATGACTACTTGAAGGAGCTCATTGGGTGTTCTAACCCACCTATGGAGGAACCCGACACCTCAGACTCTACTTCCATTGATGGCGAGGCGAGCGATCAAGATATGGACATGGAGGCGCCCCTATTCCCCCATCATTTAGCCATTGAAATTGGGGATCCCAGACCGACCTTGCAGATCAGTGATGGCACGGAGGACCGTGCTGAGCATTAAGTGTGGGGAGGTTAGTAATTGACTCCCAAAGGTAACAACCCTCTCTCAACACGAATACTTTAATTTTCTTATGTTACATAGGATAACTTGCATGAGTAATTAGTTGCTTGCCTTTAGGTACTACTTGGTTGAAGTGATAATTTCTTTTACAAGACACTGCTTTAAAGTATTTCACTAATTTGAAAAACTTTTTTGTTGAACATTGCTTGAAAGAATTTATATTTGGAACATGGTTTTAGAGCTCGAACACACAAAACCAGTGAGATTTTGAACCTATTTGATTGGTTGCATCTTATCAACCAATGTTTTATTTTGGTGTGTGTTGTTCTCTCTAAAATTATGATCTTTGTCTTGCTTGATTCTATATTTCCATTGTTTGATGTATGCATGCACTTACGTAATTGAGGCCTTGTTTCACTATAGCTCACATACCCATATGGCCTTACCCTTTCATTACCCTTTGTAACCCAATGTTGAGCCTATTTTACCCCATTTATTCTTTATTTTAGCACATCATTAACTCTAAGCGGAAAACAATAAATATTCCTAATTTGAATCCTTGGTTAGCTTAGACTAGTGAGAGTGCATATGGAGAACTTGGGTTGGGAATTACTTAGTTAGGGAATTGGGTATTTTATATTCTTACATGAAAATGTGAAAATAGTTTAGGCACTTGTTTATGCATCCAGCACATTAATCATATGCATTAACTCACTGAAAAAAAAAAGAAAAAAAAAGAGAAAAAATAAATAATAAGGAAAGGAAAAGAAAAGAAAAAGAGAAAGCAATAAAAAGGGGACAAAATGCCCCAATGCTAATAAGTGAACTAATGCATATGATTTGTACTCAAAAGATATCAAGGTGCATGGATTTATGGAAAAATAGTCAATGGGTAGTTAGGCTTTGCATTGTGATGACATGGAATGTCTTAGGTTAGGTGGAAAGTTTAGGTTAATCAAGGATTCGGATTTTAGTCCACTTAACCAAATACATTCCTACCTTGACCCTAACCCTATTACAACCCTTAAAAAGACCTCTTGATATGTGTATTTGTGCATTAAATTTTTGTTGATTGGTAGAAGAAGAGCAAGCCTTGGAAAGCAAGATTAGTAGCGAACCGAGAGAATCGACCCTCAAACACTAGAGTGATTAGAGTGTATACACTTCTAGTGAGGGTTCGATGCTCGATTCTTTGTTCCCGGCTTTCATGAGCTTTCTTCTTGCAAGTCTAATTGTACTTTATTTTGAGATTTGAATTAGTGGAATCCAGTTTATGTTTATCCTTGAAGAATTTGTTCACTTTTAACTAAGTAGGTAAAAGCATTTAGCATGTAGTTGCATTCTTATAGATAAATTGCATTGCATAAGTCTCACCATTTTCTCTTCACTCTTTTGGCTCACCTGAGCTTAGCATGAGGACATGCTAAAGTATAAGTGTGTGAAGATTTGATACATCTCTATTTTATGATATATTTTGGATTGAATTGAGTGGGTTTTGTCAACTATTCTCACACTTATTCATGTAAATTGCATGTTTTTAAGTTTCCTTCCTAATTTTGTGCTATAATTGAAAACATGCTTCCTTGGCCTTAAAATTGCAAATTGTAATCCTCTCTTATTATCATTCGATGTCGTGATATGTGTATTAAGTGTTTTCAGGTTTTATAGGGCAGGAATGACTTAGAGGATGGAAAAGAAGCATGCAAAAGTTGAAGGAACACAAGGAATTAAGGATTTCAGAATCTGGTAGTGATGCGCACGCGTGGAGTGATGACAAGTCATCTTAGCCTAGTTTTACTAGCCTTTTTCCTTGTTTTTATTTGGTTTTATGCACTTTCTTGTGTTGTAAGTAAGTAATTTGGAATGGAATTGCATGGTTTCTTTGAATCAATCAACCACCATTTAATTGATGCTAAATCATGAGGTTTGAGCTAAATTTAATTGATTTTTAATGATTTATAAACCTTGTGAATTTGGTGATACTTTGATTGGTTGTTTCGATTACTTGTAGGTGAAGAAAAGAAAAAAAATAAGAAAAGCATAGCCTAAGGAACATGATTTAAGCAAAGAAAGAAAGCGTGGCACAAGAAAAGGAAGCGTGGCTTAAGGAAGGAAAAGCGTGGGTGAAGTCAAGAAACAAGGGCACAAAGTTCTTGCCAAGAGCTTTAAAGCTCTTGTGGAGAGCTTTCCTTCAAAGAATCAAGAGCCAAGCTCTTGGCAAAGAGCTTTGAAGCTCTTGCCAAAGAGCTTTGAAGCTCTTGCCAAAGAGCTTTTTCGTGCATGCCTTGGAGAAAATCAAGAAGGAAAAGCTCACTAATGCACTCACCAAGACTTGAACCCATGACCAAGAGGAGGGGGGCCAGCGCTACTTCACAAGGAAAAACAAGCCAAAATTGGCTTGTTTTCACTCACCAAGGTTCGAACTAAGTCCCTCAAGGAAGCAAGGTCTTATGCGCCACTCATGTGCCAAGGAAAATTGGCTTGTTTTCCTTCACCAAGGATTGAATCGGGCACCTCAAGGAAGCAAGACTTTGGGGGCTTCTCTAGTGCCAAGGAAATTAGCTCCACAAGTGCTCCACCCAAGACTTGAACCAAGGACCTCAAGGACAAGTAAAGCTCTTGGCAAGAGCTCTCAAGCTCTTGCCAAGAGCTCTCAAGCTCTTGCAAAGAGCTTTGTTCTCTTGGACCGTGCGCAACACATTGGAAGGAAAGGGGACCAAAGCTCTTGGCCAAAGCTCTTGCCAAGAGCCGAACTCTTCCCTGGGAGGTGCACCATGGGCTAAAAATTCATCTAAAATCCAAATTAATTCATTTTTTCACCAAATTTTAGAGCCCATCCAAATTCTTAGATCCAAATTAGGAAGTGTATAAATAGGAGCTAGTTTGATGTAATTAGGAACCTTTTTTTTACCTTTTTTGACACCTCTAGACTTTACTTTGAATTTTTCTTTTGAACTTTCATTTTTTCATTTGGAGCTTTTACTTTGGAATTTAGATCTTAGAGAATTTGGAAGGAGAATTGATCTCTCTTCTTCCTTGTTCTTGCTTGAGCACTCTTTTATTTTCTTGCTTTTGATCTTGGGTGAAGAATTTAAGAACTTCTGTTTCAATCTCACCTTGAGATCTCTTGTTTAATTCTTCTGCATAATTGAATTTCAATTTCTGTCTACTGCATCTTCTTCTACTCTCTGCAATTTAATTCTGCAATTTACTTTTCTTCATTTCTTTTGCAATTGCTCTTGTTGGATCAAGGAAGGATTTGAGATCTAGACTTGTTTTCTAGTCTCTTCCACTCCTGAGATCTTCAACTTCTTTTAATTTGCTGCAATTTAAGCACAAGTCATTTTTTGTTTTAATTTTTCAAGTATTTCTACTTTTCTGTTTAGATCTACTTTACTTCAATCCACATTCTACTCTTCTGTTTTGCTGCAATTTACTTCCTCTTGTTTAAATTCTGCAATCCCAACTCTCAATTCCTTTTATAATTCAAGTCATTTACATTTCTTGCACTTTAAGATTCAGCCATTTACATTTCTTGCAATCTAAGTTTCTGTAATTTACATTACTTGTTCTTTAAGATTCAGCTTATTTACTTTCTTTGCTCTTTAATTTCCTGCAATTTATCCCTCTCCCTTTACATTTCAAGCAATTTAGTTTCTGTCAAATACAAACCACTCAACCAATACTTGATTCGCTTGACTAAATCAACCACTAAACTAAAATTGCTCAATCCTTCAATTCCTGTGGGATCGACCTCACTCATGTGAGTTATTATTACTTGATGCGACCCGGTACACTTGCCGGTGAGTTTTGTATTGGATCGTTTTCCACACATCAAGTTTTTGGCGCCGTTGCCGGGGATTGAAATAGATTGACAATGATTAAGTGAAGTGGAGATCTAGATCAAGCACTTTTTATTTTTTGTTTCTTTAATTTTTAACTAACACACTAACTGTTTGAACTTTTGCTTAAGCCAACTAACATTTCACTTCAGCAATGGATTGAAGTGTTATTGTCTTTCTGGTGTTGTGTGATTCTTATGCTTTGGTTGTATGTCAGGTACAAGGAGAATTATACCCACTTTTTGTGAACAAGACGAAAGAACCCTCAGAAGATTAAGAAGAGCTGAAAGAGTAGGAGGCTCTTTGCAACTAATGAAAACTGTAGAGGAAGCCCAAAATCTCATTGATATGGTGGCCAACAACCAGTATTTGTTTGCTCACCAAAGGCAACGCCAACCCTCACAAAGGAAAGGAGTGATGGAGTTAGAAGGAGTGGACTCAATCTTGGCTCAAAACAAAATGATGCAGCAGCAAATTCAACAACAATTTGAGCAAATGGCCAAGAGGATTGATAGCCTCCAAGTTGCAGCAGTTAACACAAGCCAACCATCATCCACATGGGGGCAAAATGAAGAAACTCAAGAAGAGCAGCAGCAAGAACAAGTCCAGTACATGCACAACCAAAATTCTGGGCCAAATGAAGTCTATGGTGATACTTACAACCCTTCTTGAAAGAACCACCCAAACCTTAGGTGGGGAGACAATCACAACCAGAATCAACAACCATGGCAGAGAAACTCAAATCAAAACACTTCAAGAAACAACCAAAACCACAACTAGTAGCAAACTAACCAAAACCCTTACAGAAAACCCCAAAATAACTACCCCAACTCCAACCATTACCCATCCAATAATCAAACCTCAAATCAAAACACTTACCCTCAACCCTTAACACCCCACAATCAACCAATCTCACAAGAATCTCAAAGGATTAACAACTTGGAGCTCTTAATGGAAAAGATGATGAAAAATCAAGAGATGACATTGAGGAACCAGGAAGCCTCTATGAAAAATATGGAAAGATAAATTGGACAACTCTCCAAGCAGATTGCCATCGAAAGGCCATCAAGCTCACTACCAAGTGACACCATTCCTAATCCAAAAGAGGAGTGCAAGGCAATACAACTGAGGAGTGGAAAAATTCTGGTGAAAAATGAAGAAGTGACCAAGAAGCCAAAGGAAAATGACAAGAAACAAGCTGAAGAAGAGAAAGCCAATGGTGAAGATGTAATAGCAAGCAAGCAGACCTCAGAGGAGCTCAAAGAAAGGGAAGATCAACCACAGAAATCAAGGAAAGGGAAGGAAGTAATTGAAGTGCCAACCAAGGAACAAAGGCAGGGAATGAACTTCACGCCACCTTTGCCATATCCTCAAAGGTTCAACAAGGAGACTAAGGACCAACACTTCTCAAAATTTCTTGAAATCTTCAAGAAGTTGGAGATCAATATCCCCTTAGCTGAAGCACTTGAGCAAATGCCCCTGTATGCTAAGTTCTTGAAAGAACTTATCAACAAGAAGAGGAGTTGGCAAGAGAAGGAAACTATACTTCTCACTGAAGAATGTAGTGCTGTGATTCAAGGAGTTATCCCACCAAAGCTCAAAGATCCATGGAGCTTTGTAGTCTCATGTACCATAGGCAAAATGACCCTAGACAAAGCTCTCTGTGACCTTAGTGCTAGCATCAATCTGATGCCGTTATCAATGATGAGAAAGCTTGCCATAGAGGAACTCAAACCTACCAGGATGTCTTTGGTTATGGCTGACAGATCAATCAAGACACCCAATGGCATTGTGAAAAACCTGTTAGTGAAGGTTGGGGAGTTTATCTTCCTAGCAGACTTCATAATTCTGGATACAGAGGAAGAAGGAAACAACTCAATCATCTTGAGAAGGCCATTCTTAGCCACAGCCAAAGCCATTATTGATGTAGAGAAGGGAGAGATGATTTTTAGAGTGCATAATGAGCAAATGGTCATCAATGTCTTCAAATCAATGCAACACCCTCCTGAACAAGAAAATTACATGAAAATGGACATGATAGAAAGTCTGGTGGAGGAAATGTTAGAAGCCACTTGTCATGAGCAACAGGAAGAAGAAGTGGTAGAAATCTCCAGTGAAGACAAGGAGAAAGAGAAGCCAAAACAGGAGTTGAAGCCTCTTCCTCCTCACCTCAAATATGTGTTCCTGGGAGAAGAAGAGACCCTACCAGTGATCATTAACTCCTCCTTGAATATGGAAGAAGAAACAAAGCTGATTGAAGTGTTGAAAGCTCACAAAGCAGCTTTGGGTTGGACAATTGACGATATCAAAGATATTAGCCCAGCCATTTGTATGCATAAAATTTTGCTGGAAGAAGAATCAAAGCATGTGGTTCAACCCCAAAGAAGGCTCAACCCAGCCATGAAGGAGGTAGTTCAAAAAGAAGTCATGAAGTTATGGAATGCTGGAATAATTTTCCCAATCTCTGACAGCTCATGGGTGAGCCCGGTTCAAGTTGTACCAAAAAAGGGAGGAATGACGGTCATCACCAATGAGAAGAATGAGTTGATCCCTACTAGGACAGTGACAGGGTAGAGGATGTGCATAGACTATAGAAGACTGAATGATGCCACAAGGAAAGACCATTTTCCTCTCCCATTCATTGATCAGATGCTGGAAAGATTAGCCGGCCACGCCTATTATTGCTTCTTAGATGGGTATTCTGGTTACAATCAAATCGTGGTGGACCCTAAAGATCAAGAGAAAACTGCCTTCACATGTCCATTTGGAGTTTTTGCATACAGGAGGATGCCCTTTGGGCTGTGCAACGCCCCAGCCACGTTTCAAAGGTGTATGCTTTCCATTTTCTCAGATATGGTTGAAAAATTTTTGGAAGTCTTCATGGATGATTTTTTTGTCTTTGGAAATTCATTCAATACTTGTCTGCATCATTTAACTCTTGTTTTGAAAAGATGCCAAGAAACCAACTTGGTCTTGAACTGGGAAAAATGCCATTTCATGGTTCCTGAAGGGATAGTTATTGGGCATAAAGTGTCATGCAAGGGTATAGAAGTTGATAAAGCTAAAATAGAAATTATTGAGAAACTTCCTATACCCGTTAATGTGAAAGCAGTAAGGAGTTTTCTTGGGCATGCTGGTTTCTACAGAAGGTTCATCAAAGATTTTTCAAAAATAGCAAAGCCATTGAGCAATTTGCTAGTGATTGACAACCCTTTCATCTTTGATGACAACTGTAAGCATGCCTTTGAAACCTTAAAGAGAAAACTCATCATAGCACCAATCATCACACCCCCTGATTGGAACTTACCTTTTGAACTTATGTGTGATGCGAGTGACCTTGCCATTGGTGCTGTGCTGGGACAAAAGAAAGACAAGTTGCACCATGTCATATATTATGCCAGCAAAGTGTTAAATGAAACACAGAAAAACTATACAACCACTGAGAAAGAACTTTTGGCGATTGTTTATGCATTTGATAAGTTTAGACAATACTTGATTGGCTCCAAAGTTATAGTGTACACTGACCATGCTGCTCTCAAGTATTTAATGTCTAAACAGGATTCAAAGCCAAGGCTTATTAGGTGGGTGCTGCTACTTCAAGAGTTTGATATTGAAGTAAGAGATAGAAAGGGAAGTGAAAATCAAGTAGCAGATCATTTATCAAGAGTACCACAAGAAGCCTGTCAAGATAAACCACAACAAGTAAATGAGAACTTCCCTGATGAGCACCTGTTCCAAGTTCAACAAACACCCTGGTTTGCTGACATAGCAAATTACAAAGTGGGAAGGAAGATACCTCAAGAATGTTCTAAGCAACAAGTGAAGAAGCTGCTCAATGAAGCAAGGAAGTTCTTGTGGGATGAACCATTTTTATTCAAGAAGTGCTCTGATGGAATGATTAGGAGATGTGTCTATGAAAATGAAATGAGGGACATACTGTGGCATTGTCATGGCTCAGTATACGGTGGACACTTTGGACCAGAGAGAACAGCTGCAAAGGTATTACAAAGCGGTTTCTATTGGCCAACTATCTTCAAGGATGCCAGAGAGTTTGTTCACCAGTGCAATGAATGCCAAAGAGCTGGAGGATTGACAAAAAAGAATGAAATGCCTCAGAATTTCATCTTGGAAGTTGAGCTATTTGACATATGGGGCATTGATTTCATGGGACCTTTTCCCCCTTCTTATTCTTTCAGATACATATTGGTAGCAGTAGAGTATGTCTCAAAATGGGTGGAAGCCATAGCCACAACCACTTGTGATGCACAAATTGTCCTTCAATTTCTTAAGAAGCATATCTTCACTAGATATGGAGTGCCCAAGGGTCTTGTCAGTGATGGTGGTGGTCACTTCTGCAACAAACAAATGGAGAAACTCCTCCACAAATATAGAGTAATCCATAAAGTAGCCACACCATACCATCCTCAAACTAATGGTCAAGCTGAATTAGCAAACAGAGAGTTGAAGAAAATTTTAGAAAAAACAGTGGGAAGCACAAGGAAAGATTGGGCCAGGAAGTTAGAAGATGCACTCTGGGCATACAGGACAGCTTTCAAAACTCCCATTGGAAAGTCCCCATTTCAGCTATTATATGGAAAATCTTGTCACCTCCCTGTGGAGCTTGAACATAAAGCTTTTTGGGCCACTAAACTCCTCAACCTTGATTCTCAGGAAGCAGGAGAAAAGAGGTTGCTACAACTAAATGAGTTGGATGAGTTTAGACTAGAAGCTTATGAGAATGCTAAGATATACAAGGAGAGAGCTAAGAGGTGGCATGACAAGAAGATCTCAAAGAAAGAGTTCAAGCCAGGACAGCAAGTGCTCCTGTATAACTCAAGGCTCAAGATCTTCCCTGGCAAGCTCAAGTCCAAATGGACAGGTCCATATCTAGTAACAAAAGTTTTTCCTTATGGAAGTCTTGAGCTGCTAGATGAAGCTACACAGAACCACTTCACAGCAAATGGACATAGAGCAAAGCCTTATCTAGGAGGACAATGGGACAAGGAAAAGGAAGTTCAGTATCTGAACTGAACAAACACAGAGGATGTCAAGCTAGTGACAATAAAAGAGCGCTTGTTGGGAGGCAACCCAACCTGAGGTAGTTTCTTTTCATAGTTATTTCAATAAAAAGGTCAATTAGCCTTATCTATATTGCAAAAAGCTAAGTCTGGTGTTGCACACCAAAACAATACGAGGGAGAATGAAGGATTCTAAATTTGGTGTTCCACCAAAATCTCATCATAAAACATATTCTCACCTCCTGCATAATGCTAGCTTTGAGCATTTAGATAAACTAATTAACTATTTTGCTGTTTCCAAGTCATTAGTTTATTTCTTTTTAGAAAAAGAAAAAAAAGAAAAAGAATTCACATATAAACTGTTGCATGAGAAATATTGGCAAGGAACTAAGTTTGGTGTTCACACACCAAAGTAAGTTCAAGAGCCCACACACAAGCTTTGCAGATTTGCCAATACCTAAAAGGGTTGAACAGCAAGCAACATTTGAGGAGCAGGCAGAAAAATAGCCAACAAATTAAAAGAACACCTGAATTACAACTCAAAAGGAGCAAATAGAAGGAAGAATGGAAAACTGCAACTCAACAGGTTGTATCTATTCTTGATCTTTGTTGTTATGTAATGATCTAATTCAGAGAAGTCCTTTATGTCTGGTTGGAATGATTATTTAGTTGCAAGTGGAAGTACATGTTGAAGAAAGCTATCTGCATAATTTTTGCTTGAAAGTTATCTGCATAATGATTGTCATCACTCATCAGCTTGAATGCTTTGTTTTGTTCCCCATGCTGTCTGAATAAAAGAGAGATGCTTGATCTAGAAAAGTAATTGTTCAATGTTGCAAAAGTTAGAATGAAAGTTAGTGATGGTGTGTGTTTGATTCAATTGATAGCTCATAGAATAAATGCTGAAGAATGACTTGTTACTTGAAGCTTAAGCCAGTTTGCTGCTATGATCCTTTAATTAATGAAATCCCCTTGAAAATAAACCAAAACAGAAAGAAAAAGAAAGAAGAAAAGCCAAAAGTTGGCAAAGAAACAAACAACAAGGCTAGACACCAATAGCTTGGACCCTAGGACATATGCCTGTGGTGTTTATGTACTAGGATATGCTTGGACAAGTAGGTTCTAAGGAATATTTTAAAACTTGGCAACTTAGATCAACTGATTTGGGATTGCCAACTGAAAGTCCACAATAAAGAGTAACCTAGCTACAAAACATTTAGTGATCCAAAGAGATGCTGGGCATCAATGATCCTAGGAAGAAAAAAAAAGTGAGCCATGTGTCTGTGGTAAAAAAAATGTTGAGTGAAAATAAGCCAAAGGCCACTGCAACATTTGCCACCAAGCCTTTAATAAGTAATAAGCTCTTTATGCAAAAGAAAGAAGAAAAGCTAACAAGGGAAATGATTAAAAAGTAAGGCATTGTAGCAGCAACCTTGGTGAACCCTTGAGGGAACATTGTTTGTTTTGACAGCAAGTAATAAATGAGCTATTCTTGATCTGCATAAAACCCCATAAACCAAATTCAACTCTTTGCCTAATAAGGACATGCATACTTATCTATTTCATTCTATCTTATCTTATGTTTAAGTGCTTGCTTGGGGACAAGCAAGTTTTAAGTTTGGTGTTGTGATGACAAGTCATCTTAGCCTAGTTTTACTAGCCTTTTTCCTTGTTTTTATTTAGTTTTATGCACTTTCTTGTGTTGTAAGTAAGTAATTTAGAATGAAATTGCATGGTTTCTTTGAATCAATCAACCACCATTTAATTGATGCTAAATCATGAGGTTTGAGCTAAATTTAATTGATTTTTAATGATTTATAAACCTTGTGAATTTGGTGATACTTTGATTGGTTGTTTCGATTACTTGTAGGTGAAGAAACGAAAAAAATAAGAAAAGCGTAGCCTAAGGAACATTATCTAAGCAAAGAAAGAAAGTGTGGCACAAGAAAAGGAAGCGTGGCTTAAGGAAGGAAAAGCGTGAGTGAAGTCAAGAAACAAGGGCACAAAGTTCTTGCCAAGAGCTTTAAAGCTCTTGTGGAGAGCTTTCCTTCAAAGAATCAAGAGCCAAGCTCTTGGCAAAGAGCTTTGAAGCTCTTGCCAAAGAACTTTATCAAGAACACATGAAGAAGGAACCAAGAGCCAAGCTCTTGGCAAAGAGTTTTGAAGCTCTTGCCAAAGAGCTTTTTCGTGCATGCCTTGGAGAAAATCAAGAAGGAAAAGCTCACTAATGCACTCACCAAGACTTGAACCCATGACCAAGAGGAGGGGGGCCAGCGCTACTTCACAAGAAAAAACAAGCCAAAATTGGCTTGTTTTCACTCACCAAGGTTCGAACTAAGTCCCTCAAGGAAGCAAGGTCTTATGCGCCACTCATGTGCCAAGGAAAATTGGCTTGTTTTCCTTCACCAAGGATTGAACCGGGCACCTCAAGGAAGCAAGACTTTGGGGGCTTCTCTAGTGCCAAGGAAATTAGCTCCACAAGTGCTCCACCCAAGACTTGAACCAAGGACCTCAAGGACAAGTAAAGCTCTTGCCAAGAGCTCTCAAGCTCTTGCAAAGAGCTTTGTTCTCTTGGACCGTGCGCAACACATTGGAAGGAAAGGGGACCAAAGCTCTTGGCCAAAGCTCTTGCCAAAAGCCAAACTCTTCCCTGGGAGGTGCACCATGGGCCAAAAATTCATCTAAAATCCAAATTAATTCATTTCTTCACCAAATTTTAGAGCCCATCCAAATTCTTAGATCCAAATTAGGAAGTGTATAAATAGGAGCTAGTTTGATGTAATTAGGAACCTTTTTTTTTTACCTTTTTTGACACCTCTAGACTTTACTTTAAATTTTTCTTTTGAACTTTCATTTTTTCATTTGGAGCTTTTACTTTGGAATTTAGATCTTAGAGAATTTGGAAGGAGAATTGATCTCTCTTCTTCCTTGTTCTTGCTTGAGCACTCTTTTATTTTCTTGCTTTTGATCTTGGGTGAAGAATTGAAGAACTTCTGTTTCAATCTCACCTTGAGATCTCTTGTTTAATTCTTCTGCATAATTGAATTTCAATTTCTGTCTACTGCATCTTCTTCTACTCTCTGCAATTTAATTCTGCAATTTACTTTTCTTCATCTAGACTTTACTTTAAATTTTTCTTTTGAACTTTCATTTTTTCATTTGGAGCTTTTACTTTGGAATTTAGATCTTAGAGAATTTGGAAGGAGAATTGATCTCTCTTCTTCCTTGTTCTTGCTTGAGCACTCTTTTATTTTCTTGCTTTTGATCTTGGGTGAAGAATTGAAGAACTTCTGTTTCAATCTCACCTTGAGATCTCTTGTTTAATTCTTCTGCATAATTGAATTTCAATTTCTGTCTACTGCATCTTCTTCTAGTAAGTAATTTGGAATGGAAATTCATAACTTCTTTGAATCAAACAACCACCATTTAATTGATGCTAAATCATGAGGTTTGAGCTAAATTTAATTGATTTTTATTGATTTATAAACCTTGTGAATTTGGCGATACTTTGATTAGTTGTTTTGATTACTTGTAGGTGAAGAAAAGAAAAAATAAGAAAAGCGTAGCCTAAGGAACATTATCTAAGCAAAGAAAGAAAGTGTGGCACAAGAAAAGGAAGCGTGGCTTAAGGAAGGAAAAGCGTGGGTGAAGTCAAGAAACAAGGGCACAAAGTTCTTGCCAAGAGCTTTAAAGCTCTTGTGGAGAGCTTTCCTTCAAAGAATCAAGAGCCAAGCTCTTGGCAAAGAGCTTTGAAGCTCTTGCCAAGAGCTTTATCAAGAACATATGAAGAAGGAATCAAGAGCCAAGCTCTTGGCAAAGAGCTTTGAAGCTCTTGCCAAAGAGCTTTTTCGTGCATGCCATGAGGAAAATCAAGGAAGAAAAGCTCACTAATGCACTCACCAAGACTTGAACCCATGACCAAGAGGAGGGGGGCCAGCGCTACTTCACAAGAAAAAACAAGCCAAAATTGGCTTGTTTTCACTCACCAAGGTTCGAACTAAGTCCCTCAAGGAAGCAAGGTCTTATGCGCCACTCATGTGCCAAGGAAAATTGGCTTGTTTTCCTTCACCAAGGATTGAATCGGGCACCTCAAGGAAGCAAGACTTTGGGGGCTTCTCTAGTGCCAAGGAAATTAGCTCCACAAGTGCTCCACCCAAGACTTGAACCAAGGACCTCAAGGACAAGTAAAGCTCTTGCCAAGAGCTCTCAAGCTCTTGCAAAGAGCTTTGTTCTCTTGGACCGTGCGCAACACATTGGAAGGAAAGGGGACCAAAGCTCTTGGCCAAAGCTCTTGCCAAGAGCCGAACTCTTCCCTGGGAGGTGCACCATGGGCTAAAAATTCATCTAAAATCCAAATTAATTCATTTTTTCACCAAATTTTAGAGCCCATCCAAATTCTTAGATCCAAATTAGGAAGTGTATAAATAGGAGCTAGTTTGATGTAATTAGGAACCTTTTTTTTACCTTTTTTGACACCTCTAGACTTTACTTTGAATTTTTCTTTTGAACTTTCATTTTTTCATTTGGAGCTTTTACTTTGGAATTTAGATCTTAGAGAATTTGGAAGGAGAATTGATCTCTCTTCTTCCTTGTTCTTGCTTGAGCACTCTTTTATTTTCTTGCTTTTGATCTTGGGTGAAGAATTTAAGAACTTCTGTTTCAATCTCACCTTGAGATCTCTTGTTTACTTTCTCTGCATAATTAAATTTCCATTTCTGTTTACTTTACTGCATCTTCTTCTACTCTTCTGCAATTTACTTCTGCAACTTACTTTTCTTTATTTCTTTTGCCATTAATCTTGTTGGATCAATTTGAGATTTGAGATCTAGACTTGTTTTCTAGTCTCTTCCACTCCTGAGATCTTCAACTTCTTTTAATTTGCTGCAATTTAAGCACAATTTGTTTTAATTTTAATTTCTCAAGCACTCTTGCTTTTCTGTTTAGATCTACTTTACTTCAATCCACATTCTACTCTTCTGTTTTGCTGCAATTTACTTCCTCTTGTTTAAATTCTGCAATCCCAACTCCCAATTCCTTTTATAATTCAAGTCATTTACATTTCTTGCACTTTAAGATTCAGCCATTTACATTTCTTGCAATCTAAGTTTCTGCAATTTACATTACTTGTTCTTTAAGATTCAGCTTATTTACTTTCTTTGCTCTTTAATTTCCTGCAATTTATCCCTCTCCCTTTACATTTCAAGCAATTTAGTTTCGGTCAAATACAAACCACTCAACCAATACTTGATTCGCTTGACTAAATCAACCACTAAACTAAAATTGCTCAATCCTTCAATCCCTGTGGGATCGACCTCACTCATGTGAGTTATTATTACTTGATGCGACCCGGTACACTTGCCGGTGAGTTTTGTGTTGGATCGTTTTCCACACATCATGGATGACGCGTGCGCGTGGCCACGTGCAAGGTTCAGCGACGCATACGCATGGCTGACACGTACGCGTGACGAGCGTCATGCGCTGCACTCAATAGAACTCGTTGGGTGTGATTTCTGGTCTAATTTGGACCTAGTTTCAAGCCCGAAAACGCAGAGTAGAGGCTGGAATGGAGCTGAGACTGAAGACACTTCACTTTTCACTTTAGTTTGTGATTTGTAACACCCTCACTATCAGAATGTCACGCTTCCAGCTGCGCTACTCTGATAGGAAGAAGTTTTACGACGACTCTATATACTTAATAATAAAATAGGAGCCTTTGACTCGAAATCGTATCACTGTTCTTTTTGAAAACTGGAAAAAGAATACTTTTTAAATAAAACAAACAAGCATATACATATATAAAACTTTTTACTCAAGTAACTAATACATATTATATACATACAAATCATACAACTCCTATCCCACATACAAAAATTGCTAGAAATAAAGGCGAGGGAAAAATAAAAAAAAATTGAGGTAATACAAATTAGTGTCGAATAAATAGAAAACGAATATAACTCTTCTGAAGTTTCGTCGCTCGTATCCTGAAAAGGTAAAGCTGTAGGGGGTGAGAACCTAACCACATGATCTCACCACAGAATTTCAGAATTGTCATAATAAGATATTTAAAGAGAATCTATTTTAAGCTCAGTGATTATTGTTCGTCCTTTGAATCTTTTAAAAACCAATAACTAGTCATCCAAAAACCCTTTTTGAAAATCAATATTTAAATATCCAGAACTCCAAAACCTTTCTTTTCTTATAAGAAAATCTTAATCAGAAATCAACCACAAAATCAATCAACACAATCATCAATTCAGTACCAAAGCTCATTCTCTAAAGTAGCACACCAAGACAGACACAAGCAAACAGACAAGGAAAGCACAGGTTTAGGTAACAGTTACAGCAAATAGCTCAGGTAGCAGTTAATAACAGTTTAACAATTAGGCAAACCAAAATAAATTCAAAACCCAAGCAAAGCAAACAAATGCATATGATGCATGCCTATCCTATGGCTAATGAGCTCATCTGTCGGTTATACAGCCAACCCGACAAGACCGGTTTGCTAAACCATTGGACTGTCCCCCGACGCGCATCCCATGAGTCTATGCATAATTTTTTCTCATATATATATATATCAAATCTCTCAATGGGGTACCATTTTCGGGAATTTATAAGTGTCCGGTCACCTTTACGTCATAGCGACAACAGAGTTTCGAGTCTCAACCTGGAGCAAGTAGTGGCAAGCCACTGCGTCTACCCAGGGAAACTCGTGTCTCAGATAATTCAAATTCATAAGCCATATGAATAATTCATTCAACATTCATCAATTTCTAAGTTATTCTCAATATGATCATCATTCGTCAATCCATATCTCATTTTCAAATTCGTTCAAAAATCATATTTCAAAGTCAATTCTCATCATCCTTTTTTCCATTCCGTTCATTAACAATCCGAATCCAAAACATAATTATTTCTTTTCTAAATAAATCAATTTTAAAATATATAATATTTAAAACCAAATCTTTTTAAATAATTACTTCAAACGAAACTTCCAATTTTTCAAAATTTCGGCAGCATCTCCTCTAAAACTCGGACTTTGCCACCCTTTTCGGGTCCCATCCAAATATTCCTCAACCCCTTCCTCAACCATTTCCAAATCTCAATCATTTTCCAAAATTCAACCAGTTCTAATATCAAATTATTTTCAAATCCAACCATTTCCAACAATAAATCTTTTTCAAAATTAAACCAGCTCAAATATTAAATCATTTATAAAATCAAACTAATTCAAAATTAAACCGCTTCCAAAATTAATTCCTTTTCATATCTCAAATTATTTTCAAAGCCGATTCATTTACTTTATCAAATTAACTTCAAAACCAAGAAAAATCACTTTTCATAATAATCAACTAAATAACTTTTCAAACTAATTTCTTTTCAACAATCACACACGACTTAAGCAATCAAGCAATCAGTCATTCAGTCCAGCAAACAACCACATTCATAAGACAATCATAATCATAGACATATGTTTCTCTCATTAATATCTATTTATAACAACTCTATAAGATAAAATAAATTTTAAGAAAACCCCTACCTTAGTTAGTCGAACCATAACCAAACGCATCAAAGCCCTTTTTTCCTTGCGGCCTGCCACAACCACAGCTTCGGACCACTTCCGAGGCAACAACAGTGACCTCAAGCACGACATACAAGCACCGATACTCAACTCTATGTCAAATATTGCCGCAAAACCTCAGCCACAACTAACTCATATGCACTTTTCAAACATTTATATATTAGAAACTGCAATTTTTAAAATAAATTTCTTACCTTATTTTTGATATAATTAGTAGAAATTGGACTCAACAATAAAGTAAAACAGTGGCAGTGGGTGTTAGGCAGAACGGATTGCGGGCAGGGAGAGGTTAGCTCAGACTTCGACGACAACAGCTCCGGCGGACAGAAAGGCACCTAGAATAGCCCTTAAACAGAGGGCAGAACAAAACAGCACAGAGCAAGAGCAGCAGCAGTTATGGGTTCTTACCAGGCAAAACGGTGCTAGCACTAGTCTCTCTCTTTCCGCGATGAGCTCCAGCCCGCTCCAGCAATGACGGCAGCGGCTCCAGAAGCTTCAACAGGGCACGACAGAGGTAGCAATGGAGTAATACAGCAACAAAACCTAGCCTCCATCCCTTCTCACTCATCGAGTGCGCTCCCTTCTCCGTCTCGGACTCGATGACACTGACAGTTTTGCGGTGGTGCGACGCGGTGAGGGCGACGGCGACACGGTGAGCTTCCCTCCTCCTCTCCTCTGCCACGTGGCTTCTTCCCCCTTGCTTGGCAACAAAGGCAACGGTGGCAGGCTCGGGGATGGCGGTGGCTCAATAGAACAGCGATGATGGAGGGGTAAGGCGCGGTGACAGCGGCGGCGCGGCCAAACAGCTCTGGCACGTCTTCTTCTTCGTGCTCCCTCTCTTTCTCAGATCTCAATCTTCTCCTCTGATGCCTCTCAGATCTCACTCTCTTTTTCTTTTGTTTGGGTATATGCATTGCAGCTGAGAAGGGAAAAGGGGTGGGAAGGTGGCGACTGAGGCGATGTTGATGCAATAAAGGAGTGAGGGTGAGTGTTAGGTTAGGACTAGGTCAATTAGGGTTTTAATTTGGAAATTAGGGTTTTGTGTGTGAAATTGAGGATTTTGGGTAGTTTAGTAATTTTAATAAAATTAAGGGGTAATAGAGTAATTGAAAACTAATTTTAAATCCAACAATAATATCCATAAAATTATTATTTAATTATCAATTTACAAATTATTTTTAACTCAATATTCTAATTCAATAATTTAGAAATAATCAAATTAATTTCCTTTAAGTTATAAAATAGAACTAAAAATCTAATTATTCAAGATAAAGTATATAAAATCCTTATTATCATTCAATTACTAAAGTTTTAAATCATAAATAAGAAGCTGCTTAATTTATATATAAAATCTCTTAAAAATATAATCTTAATTAAATATAATAAATCGTAAATAATTTTTTATTTTTTAAAATGCCTGGGTCTTACATGATTAATTTTGAATTCTAGTGAGAGAAACTACTACTTCTCTCTAGGGTTTTGGCATTCTTATTTTGATTTTTAAATTGGATCTTGAGAGAGCTGCTGCTACTTTCATTCCTCATCATTTTATTTCTAGTTTTTTCTTTAATTTTCTTAATACTCTTTTCATTTGGTTATTGAATTCATGTTTGGATCTTGTTACTCTTGAATTTCATTAATGCATTGAATTATTTTTATGTTTATTTTTATTGCTTGTTTGATCATTTTTAATTATTGTTAGTGCTAATTTTGATTTAATTAATTTTTTATAATTATCATGTCTTTTATTTACACCTACCATGTGTTTGTGAAAATGACATTCATGTTAATGGAGTAAATTTCCCAACTTAGGTGGGGGTTGAGTAATTGGAATCCCTTGAGTTGTTATACTCAAGTATTAATCTGTAATTGGAAATTGCTCAAATCTCACCAACTCTAGTCCTTCCCCATGAAGTGACTAGGACTTATGTGATAGAGTTAGTGACACACACTTGATTTTTCTTCAATTGCTAGAGGATAATTAAGTGGGAGCAATGAACCTTTATCATTACACTTGGGAAAGACAACAAGGATAGAAATTCTAATTCTCTCCCCTAACCAAGGCCTTTTATTTTGATTAGTTATCAACTCTTGCTAGTTATCCATTGTTTTAATTTCTAGCTATTTATTTTTCCATTCTCAATTTCAAAAAAATTATTCAGAAAAATCCTAACCAATAATTTGTATCTTGTGTCAACTCTTAGGAAAATGACCCGGGATTTTACTCCCAGTTATTTATTATTAATTATGACACATTTAAAATTGATAGTAGAAATTTCGTCGATTAAGGCTGTACTTGTAACGCTGTTTAGAAAATACATTTCAGAAATTCTTAACCGGCATTTATCCGACCATCACTACGTCTCCTCCTTCATCCAGATTTGCGGCGTCACCTCTCCTCCCTCTTCGCGACTCCCACGGCCGCCTCTCCATCTTTCTCTTCGAGTTTGCCATTGCCGCCTCTTCCTCTACCTTGGTTCTTCTCCTTTCACAGTTTGCTCTTCAATTACCATATCCTCCCTTTTTGTTTTTCTTTTGAAAAATAAAAATTCTCGTTGATTCTTGTAAAATTTTTGTTGATTGATTTGTGGTGAATCGTGTGTGATGATGAATCTATAGTGGTGGAGATGGTGAATGATAGTGGTAGCAATGGTGGCTGATTTTTTTTTTGTTTTATAAGGATAATATGGACTTTTTCTAATTTTATTGTGTCTTGTGTCAATGTTTACCAAATATAGTACATAGAAACTAATAATTTGTGTCCATATCTTTAGTGTCTATCTCTCTGTGTCTCTGTCTCAAGAAATACATAAACCAAACATTGCCTAAGAGATGGCAGCCTAGGTTCTTTACCTAATATCAGTGTGTAATTATGTAACATAACATATAAAATACAGAAAAATCAGAGTTATATAAGATAGATAATAATCCAACACATAATATTTTTCTATTAATTGATCAACTAAATCCCCAAAATTCACAACATTCCTTAATTATCCAGCTTATGCATATGGATATGCTCAAGCACACACAGAAGCACCAAAAAAGGAAAAAGAAATAAAAAAGCACAACTAATTACTAATCACAAACCTGTAAAGTGAAAAGTCTATCTTCAAATTGCACCTCCTTTGATAAAAAATCTCCTCCAATGATTTTCTTGTACTAATTGTTAAACTACTTATTCACATCTCTAAATTATATTTATTAGGGAAATATAAAAATATGAAGCCCCTTGTTATAGCGTTAAACCATACAAAATTAAATAACAAAAAATACAATAAAATTAAACAAAGATAAATAAATTTGAAGACAATCAAATACCAAAGGATACTGATTCATCAAAGATGGCTTTCCCATTAATTTATGTAAACTCAAGCTTCTACCACAATTGAAAGTGCACAAATGATTCAATTCACTATTACATGTAATGAAAATTGTTTTGCAGTATCAACCAATCATGCATATGCATCAAGAAAAAGAGTTGAAAACAAAATGCTATTTCAGCAGCTGAAAGACAATAACCAGGAAAAAGCGATAAAAATACAAAATCCAAGAGAAAAAAATTCGATGAATTGAACTAAGTAGATAGCAGAAAATAGAAAATCGTGAAGACTAAAGCAAAGATCTGCAAAGAAATGATGATCGCAACAAAGAAGGAATAGTAGAACAATAATGAATGAGATAAAAATTAAAAGTTAGGAAGCAAATGAAAGAAGTTTGTTAAACCATTAAGAATGCAGATAGCCAACAAAATATCTCAACCGTAAATCTGTAAATCTATAAAAAAATAAAATAAAAAAAAAACAAAAATGTTGAAACAATAAGTCACCCAAATTGCAAAACAAAAAGATTTCGATTAATATTCAAATTCCAAATCCAACAAAACGAATTGCGCATCTATCAACAATAATACTTATCTCATATTTTCATTTTCTCAAAGAACTTGTTGGTCAGTCGGTTGCAAAATGCCTAGAAATCCCCATAGTTCTAGCATGCACGACCAACATCACATCCTCCACTTTGTCCATCACCAACATGTCGACCATAACCACCACCCGTTGGGACCACCGCTGCCTTAGACTCCTCCACCACCATAATTATTGTCGTTGCCACCTTATCCACCACTCCTGTTGTCCCTTCCACCGCGACGACTCCCCTGAAGGTTGGAGCCATCAGGTATTGACATCAACCCTCTTGGTGCAAAAAAAATATACCCTATAATCTCCACCTTCAAGTCAGAACATGAGCGAAAAAAATTGAGAAAAATAGAATTAGAGAATTGAGAGAGAAAATGAAGAAAAGGAGAAAAATATACCATTTTTCTGTGATTCAAATTTTAAATTTTAAATTTCACCTTTTTAGTACTTGTTATGTGAAGAAAATAAATGTTAAAGCAAAGAATGAAATAAAAGTAAATGAGAGAATGAGAAAACAGGTACAGAAAGACAAAAAATTAATTGAGAGAATGAGAGAAAGAGTAAAACTTGAATAACTGAGAGAATGAAAGAATAGTGATGCAGAAAAAATGAAGGGATGAGAGACCACAGATGATATAATTTGCAGAGAGAATACCATAATTAATCCAACTCTAAAACCCTCTCCTTCAAGACACGTTAGATTTTTACTACCTGAAAATCTTCAATTAATAGTTTAGTATTAGATATGGCTATGTTTTATAGGGTTCACGGATATTAACATGTAACCACTTAATGCCGCCGGATCCGTACAATCAAATTGTGGAGGGACATTTACGGAGGACTGGTTTTTATCACATTTCCCAGATTAGAGTAATCCAATGTCAGTCGGCAATGGTTAATGCTCTGGTCGAGAGCTGGCATCCTAAGACTCACACATTTTATTTTTCGGTTGGTGCGTGTGTTGTGACATTGGAGGATATACCGATAATTCTTGTTCTTTCAACAAATAGTCTTCCAGTTATAGAACCAAATCTGAGTAGTTATGAGGCCTTAGAGGTCGAATGCTTGCACCAATTTGGTATTACACCTAGGAAGACAGATTGCAGAGGGAGCTTCATAAAGTGGACGTGGTTTCAGGGACAGAAAGATCGTATAGTCTTAAGTGATGATATTCACATTCAGAGGTACGCAAAGTGCCACATAATGTTATTATATGAGACCATTTTGTTTGAAGACAAGTATGGGACAATGGTGCACTAGAAATTTCTGCCGTTGTTTCGTAACTTCCTTGAAATCATACAATTTAGTTGAGAATCGGCATGCCTGACGTACTTGTACAGAGCATTGTGTAGGGCATCTCGTGTCGACTGCAAAAAAATAGATGGTTCACTGACACTTTTACTTATCTGAACTTGGATCCGTCTACTATTTTTATGTACATCTCTTGAGCAAAGTCTGGAGACTAGTTTGGCATTTACTGGTCATGTTATCTACATGTGAATAACGCAAAATGAAAATGCGTGAATTTGACGCATACTCCGCATATAAAAAACCGAAAATGGGGAAGGGAAATTGTTGAGCGTCTGATATGGGAGTGACAAAGGAACAAGTTGAATCTTACTTGAATTCCAAACTCAACCATACTCATCTCGTCTATCACTCTCGTTTTTTATTGTGTGTTTGGATTAAAATTTATAAACATAAGTTTATATAAAATTAATAAAAGTTTATAAAATTAATTTTGATTAAAAATAAGTTAGTGTTAACTATGTGTATTTTAACCATTTTTATATTAAAATAAAGAGTAAACTTCCATTTCTACCCATGAAACTTGAAAACGCTGACAGATCTATCCATAAAAAAATTACCATTTGTACCCACAAAATATGAGTTCCATACAACAAAATTATTCAAACAATAAAAAATCACATGAAACCCCAAAATATCCTTATTATCATCCGCATCATCTTTTTTCTCCCCACTAACCACTCCATCATCCCTATCTGCTCATCACTTTATCACCACCACCACCACCACTAACCCCATCCTCTATCTCTCACCACTAATCTTTTGATTTTCTAACAATTCTAGCAGCAATCTTTTCAGTTGCGAGCCACCTCTCCTCCTCCGTGACAAATGTCGCAGCCTCTGTTTCTGTTCCTGCAGCTTCCAGCGTCAGCGACCACCACTGCCGTCCTCCTTCTGCCGCCACCCCTCCTTCTCTCCCTCCATGTCTCGCCCTCGCTGACCAGAGGATCTTCGTACCAGCCCCTGCTTCTCTGCTACCAGCAACCCTAGAGCCACACAGTGCTCCGTCTCTCCTCTCTTCACTGTCGACTACCCTCACCTACCGTGGCTACCTTCTCCTTATCACCGAACCAGTGCCGCCGATGGGCCACTGTGCCAGCCGCTACCATCATGGTCCCCTTTGTGAACCAAAGCCGCGACGAGCTCTCTCTCTCTTTTTGTCTCTTTTGCCATCTGTTTTAAACCACCGAACCCTAATTCACTTCTCATTCTCCTCTTCTTCTTTCCTCTTCGAGAACCAGAGACCTCCAAACCACCATCACAGCCCTGCCATTATCACTGTCTGCACTTCCATCCGCTAGAACCGCCGTGAACCACCATCGTCTTCACATTTGCGATGAACCCGAGCCACCCTCACGGTCCCAGTCGTTCTTTCTGTCTGTCCAGACCACTGCCAGCGAGCCACTCACCAGTCTCGTACCTCCTCCACCGAACCCTAACTCAACCCCTGTTCTCACTCTCTCTTCTACTCCAACGGGCTGCCGGTGACGTCACCATCATCATCAGCTTCTCAGTCGCTGAACCTTCAGAGCAACTGCCGTAGCTAGCGTCTCTCTCACCGAAACAGAGCTGAAACAGAACAAGCTCACCCATGCCTCTCACAGTTTAGCTCAGGTGAGGATTGCTCAATTCGTTCAATTTTCTACATGGCTTGTTTGAGTTTGGCCATTGATTTGTTGCAGGGGCATTAGGTGGTAGCACTCTATTCTGAGTTCAACGAAAAGTTGAAAACGATGATGATGAAGGTAATTTGGGATTTTTATGTGATTTTTTAGTGTTTGGATAATTTTGTTTTATGAAACCCATGTTTTATGGGTACAAATGATAATTTTTTTTATGGATAGATCTGTCAACGTTTTCGACTTTCGTGGGTAGAAATGGTAGTTTACTCTAAAATAAATTATAATAAATTAAATATTATTTAAATTATATTATTCAAAATTATTTATATTTAAATAAATTTTAATATTTTTTTTCTAGTATTCTCAGT
>NC_029788.2:107111114-107114712 GCF_000816755.2 Arachis ipaensis
AACATAAATTAGAGAGTAAAATCACATTTATATTTAAAAAAAAAACAAACAAAAAAATAAAACGTTTTAAAAAATTAAACATATATTTAATATTTTAAATACTAACCCAAACACACCCATTCTCTTTCTTCAATTACAAACTTCTTTTCGTTCAGTTTCTTTTCCCAAGGATTTCCTTCTTGCATGTATTTCTTTTCATTCATCCAAGGCGCATTTTTCTAAGTTGCTTTTTTCAAGTACTAATAGCCACACTTTGATCACATGATATGTTTCCTAGCAAACTATTAATTTTGGGGTTCCATTTATCAGAGACAAGTAAATTGTTTAGATTCAACTTCAGTATCTTTATTGCTTCAGAATTTCTCTGTTTTATTACATTTTGGTATTCTTTTATTTTCTTACTCTGTTATTTCTATTTCAAGAAGTAGTTGATACATCCGGTGGGTTAAAAAACTTACTTGTCTTGAATCTTTTTGCTATTTAAACCGTTTTGTTTATGAATTATATCAATCTAATAAAATTTCTGACTTGTCTTGAATCTTTTGCTATTTAAACCGTTTTGTTTTCTGTTTCGTAGTTGAAATCGTATTAGAAGTAGGGTTATTTGTAATGCAGGTTGAATCAGTATTGAGACAAAAAAAAAATTTTGATTCGAACACTGATTTTATATACGATACGATTTGGATTGAAAGTTTTAAGATAATTCGAACCAATTACAAATTATTTGGACTGGATTGGATTGGATTTATATTTTTTAAATAATAAATAAAAAATTTTTGGTGTACAATAATAACACTGACATAGTAATCGAACTGGATATAGCTGAAATTTCAATTCAATTCGCACAATTCTCATCAGATCGAATTGGATATAATTTTCGCATTTTTAAGGGTCGGAACCAATCCGATCCGCACTTTTCTATATATTGGATATATCCGCAAAACAGAAACTTTATTTAAAAGCATATTTCTATATAAAAAAATTCAATAAATCTCTTGTTTACACTTTTAAATATGGAAGAAGTACTTCCTTTTTGGTAATAACTCGCGTGCAATTATCTTTATATGAAGTTGATAATTGAAAATTGTCAAAAGATTTAACGTTTAACTAAATTACAATTGAATAATTTTTCAAATATCAACATCTCATAAAGACAACTTTGCATGCGAATTTTCACCTTACGTTTACACTATAGTAGTGGCAGTTTGAATGGAAAAACTTTTTTTAGTTTGTAAATCTGCTTTAGGAACTTAGTCCATGTCTTTGTCGTGTACAAATGGTTAATTGTTATCGTATTGTATATATAATCATAAATTGCTTTATAAACTGGCAGAACCACAATTATGCGGTTGACCCTGCCACATTGCCAGAATGAATGGAGGTTACTCATATTAACTTCAATGATGGAAGCTGTGCTGGTCTTCCTTGTTCAAAGAATAATGTCTCTCCATTACCACCCGGAAGCATTCCCAAGGCCCCATGATTTGGATTACGATGCGAGACTAGCAGCTTCGTTATTTCTTTTTTTTTTTTACTTTTAATTTAGATCTGACGAATAATAGATAATGATATGAAATTTTTTGATGAAGAAGAGAAGCTCTACCTGGCCCATTGTCATTAGTAAGTGTCATGAGAAACTGTTGAGACTTATTCAATTGTGATAATCCTTATATGTCTTAACATCAGTTGTATATTTAAGAATAGGCTTACAAAAAGTCAATTGATCTCAAACAATTTTAATTTGAGTAAGAAAATAAAAAATTGTTTATCCATGTTCTTACTTAAAATTATGAAGCTCATTTAGCAGTTGGTATTAATGAGAGAAATAAGAAATGATGTAATATTTTGTCAAATAATTTCACACCTCTTTTTAAAACACTCAAATTATAAATGAATGTTTTAAGTAAAAATGTTGAGAAACTAAGTGACAATTTGGTGATTTTTACTATCCCAATCTTTTAATTTTTCTTTTATCAGTATCTTTAGATTTGGAAGTGTTATCTTTTGACTTTTTAGTCACAGTTTGCTTAACAAGACACACAACATCACCATTCACATAGTGTTATATTTTGAGCCCTTTAAAAAATTTTCTTATAGCTTTAACCCAATAAACATAGTTGAAGCTATTAAGGATAATAGGAATAGGCTAAAAACCTATAATTTTTCCATAATAATAGATACAAAGACAAAAAAGGGAAAGAAACTATAAGATTGGAGTAAAAATCGAAAAAATAGAAGACAAAATCGAAAAGAGCTTACTAAAAAGCATTAGGACGAGCCCCACTATTTGCCATGTCAGTAGAGGGCAAACATGTGGCGACGCTTGAGCGGAAGAAGAAGACACGTCAACCTTGACTCAGTAGGATGTGGAACGCAGTTCAACGAATAGGTCGAGCCACGCGAGACGTAGGTTGGTGGGAGGCGTGGATCCTGGACACGTATGGCGATTCTGGACCATTGATTGTGGTCGTTGATCTCGGTGCTAGATGTATTTAGGGCGGTCATTAACTTTACAATAGCGCGTGGCGACGCATCCGATAATTTCTAGTGACGAGACGAAGATGATGGTATGGTTAGTGATAAGACAATGTCGAAAAAGTGATAAGAAAAAACAAAAACAAAACACCGTCGAAAGAAAAAAAAGGACTATGGACTAAGTTTTATGGAAAGAAAATTTTATGCTCTTGATACTATATTAGAAATAAGAGAGTACTTTAAAGAAAGTATTGTGTATTATTTGAGAGTGATATAAATGATACAATATACAAAGATATATAAGTACTAGAAGAATTAAAATAATAAATATACACAGATATACTAAATAATTTTAATTGATACTAATTGATTTTAATTATACTCTAATAATAGACAAATAAAAATATTTTTCTCATGTGATACACAAATATGGCTTAATTAATTAATACAATTAATGAGATGAATGTTAAAATATTGCTTAAATCTCATTATTCAAGAAGAAAAGAAAAAATAATTAATCAGAATCCTTTTGGNNNTAACATTAATATTTTTTAATAATTAATATTTTTGTTAATTAACAAATAATTAATTCACAACAGTTATATTTTTATAGGGATGCATTTGATGTATTAATAAAGTCACTGAAATTGGCTTTCTATCGAAGATAATGGGAAAGCTTCCAGTGTTTTTGGTGAACAGTGAGCACTGAATAATGGACTTCTATATTTTGGTCCAAAACAATTGCCTTATTCTTTAAGGCCTTTTCTATTGGGCACTAGTTGTAACTTGAGTTGTTGACCAACTACTTTTTTTTTTCCATTTGTGACATTACAGTTTTGCTTAAATAGCCTGCACGAAGAAATATGGATTGGCAAATTGAAGTTATCAATTATCATCATGACCCGGACTCTAATATAAAACTACTTTTAAAAAGTGCAAACAAAATAAAAACTCCAAATATTTTGATTAGAAAAGAATGAACAAATGTATACATAAAAGATTAAATGGTGAACAAAATTAAACACAAATTATTTAACAAGTGAAGTGTACACATGAATTCTACGTTTTACTGGTTACATCTACTATTCCATCAATAGAAATGTGTTGCCGTTAATAGAACTAC
>NC_029788.2:107114745-107123710 GCF_000816755.2 Arachis ipaensis
ATTATATGATGAGTAATATGGCCATGAGAAATCTTAGGGGACAGTAATTTTTGTGATTTGTAACCATCAAATAGTCATTAATGATATTTTAATGGTGTGAGATTTCATCCAATAGCTCATTTTTCTTTGCTGGTTACATGTTGACCAGAATTTAATAAAATTGCTGCCCCTTAAACTTTTTCTATGGATATTTGGTAATTAGGTGAATATTTAATTAATATATTTAAATTAAAGTTGAGATTAAAACTTCTTTACCTTCATCCACCTTTCCTTCTTTCATGACCAAAAATTGGAGAAACTGTGAAAGTGAAACCTAACAAAGAAAAATAACCTAATTCCAAATTTTATTTGTGAACAATTACCGTAAGCAACAATAAAGCATAAATTTTCAATTTTAAGCAAATATCCTGTATTATTTTTCTAACACACTTTAGTTCTTCAATAATCTAAATAATTGTGAATAGTAATTTTTTCGCATATATTTTCATTCTTCTTTAATGCACTAACAGTAAGTTCTACTTTTTGGAACATGAATTTTCCCATGGACTTTTTTTTATTCTTTTATAGAACTCAAATTTTTTTCACTATCTCCAATTTCATTAGCACATACAAAATTTTTACATCTATGTTCAATCTTCTGTGCAATTTGAAAAATGAGCAGAGGAGAAAGATAAATCATAGAACTAAAAGGAATTACAACAGCAACACAACGCCACAACATACCTCCCACGGTAGATAAAGAAACAATCTTTTAGGATTTTATTCCGTTCTAAATTTTAGTATTACTGTATCAAGTTGTGTAAATACTTGTCATCAAATTATTTTTTCTTGTTTTTTAGTAACAAAGAGGAGTCACCGAAAATACTAGTGCAATTAAGGAATATGGGTCTCTTCTTCTATTAAGTTGTAACCTTTTTTTGTCAGGATTTCACAATTTTTTTTCTTCCAATTTTTGGTTATAGAAAGAGAGAGAAAGGGTGAAAGTAAAAAGAATTTTTAATCTCAATTTTAGTTTAAAAATATTAAATAAATATCCTTCTAATTACTAAATAGTCACGTAACTCACTACTTATGAAGTACAGACATATTACTGAGTTGTCGTGTCCGCGTGCCGGACACATTTTAGACACGATACTCATCGACATTCGCCCGACACGTGTATTTGCTGTGTCCAACTGTGTCTTAATAAAAAATGAAAAAATTTTCTCCGGACACACTTGGACACGCCTAAATACCATCACGTATCAATGTGTCTAACCTTATTTTTAACATGTATTCTTAAAATGAGTTTAAAAATAATATATATTATTATTTATAAAAAATTTAAATACTTTATATAATTAAAAATATTAAAAATAATTTAAAAATTATTTTATATTTTAATATCAATAAAATATTAAAATATCATTATAATTTATCTAAAAAATATTTTATATTTTATATATATGTTGTATCCTGTATCTTATAAAATTTTAAAATTTGTATGTCCGCATATCTCGTGTCATATCATGTCTCGTATCCGTATTAGTATTCGTGCATTATAGCTTACTTCTTTTTGAAGTAAAAAGCTCAACACACTAGGTGGAGCAAACAGAGTCCAAGTATCAAAGTACAATTCAACATAAAATTCACTAACTGAAGAATGTTAAGCAACCCCTAGTCATCTTCGGCATTGCCATCAACAACCAAAGGGAGCACCACCAAGCCACTCATCGGAAAGCACAAAGGACCTGTTGATGATTTCCACTATATCTGAGCCTTGATTCTTGAACACTCTACCATTCCTTTCCAACCAAATTGTCCAGATTACCACAAAGAATCCAATCAACCACCTCTTCCTCTCATTCTTTCATTGTGCAGCATTCGTCCAACTCTCAAAGTGTTGCTTTAGTGTACCTGGAACGGTCCATTCTCTTCCAAGAGCGTATAGCCAGGCACCCAACACTTGCCAAGTGACCTGACAGCCAAGAAACAGGTGAAAAGCAGACTCCACAGACTTACAGCATAGAGCACACAAATTATCAAGCTGGTTAATGACACCTAATCTGCAAAGTCTTTCTTTAGTATTCACCCTCTCAATCAAAACAAACCAAGAAAACAATTCGACCCTTGGTGGGACGAAACCCCTCCAAATAGCACTAGTGAAGCTATAGCTTGTTATTTCCTCCGGAAGGACTGCTTCCTGCAACACCTGCACAAAAGAGTTAGTAGAGAAAATACCAGTTCTATCAAATTTCCAAATCACCCTATCCTCTCTCTCAGTTGTTAGCTTAACTGAACGTATGAGCTCATGGAGTTGGTTCAAAAGTTCCAGCTCCCACTGAAATAACTCCTTCCTCCACTGGAAGCTCCATATCCACACTAACCCATCCCAAAACCCGCAGTCCCCTATAACAGATCCTTTTAGGTTTGAGGCCGAGAAAAGTCTAGGGAACAGATCTTTCAAAACACCACCAGTTAACCAGTCATCCTCCCAAAATCGGATTGTTCTGCCATTCCCTACATCCATTGACAAGCCTCTAATCATCTGCTTTCTAATTTGCGGCTCTCTTATTTGTAGCTGACAAATGTCCTTCCACGGACCCCCTCTTGGAGGAACAGGCTGACCACGCAGCATCTCAAAAGGATTCATGTGATTACAAGAGCACACTACTTTCTTCCATAAGGGACAATCCTCTTTCGAGAACCGCCACCACCATTTAAATAGAAGAGTTGTATTCCAAATCACTGTATCTCCCACTCCCAAACCACCTGCCTTTTTAGGAGCCATTACTACCTCCCATTTCACTAGTGGCATCCCGGTCCTCCCATCCTCTTTACTCCATAAGAACCGTCTTTGTAAGGAAATCAACTCCTCTGCTACTACTTTTGGCATCTTGTAAAAACTGAGATAGTATATAGGCAGGCTATTGAGAACAGATTTAATGAGTACCAGCTTACCTACTTTATTGAGGGTCTTTGCTTGCCACAGACTCAGCTTTTCTTCCACCTTATCAATCACTGGTTTTGACGTCTTAACTAGCCTCGGATTCGCTCCCAAAGAGATGCCAAGGTACCAAACAGGGAGTGAGTCCTCTTTACATCCCAGCAAAAGACACATCTTGCGCGCCCACCGCTGATCACAATTAACCGGAATGAAGCTGGACTTCTCAAAATTAATACTCAACCCAGACATCAGCTCGAAGCAGTGCACTAGGCGCTTGTAATTCCGTATGGTCTCTTCCTCTGGAGGGTAGAAAAGTATCGTATCATCCGCAAACTGTAAGTGTGACAACTCAATGTTATCCCGTCCAACCAGCAGCGGTGATATGCGTCCATTCCTCACCGCCTCACCGATCATTCTATGAAGCACATCAACAACTAGCACAAACAGAAAAGGGAGATAAATGATCTCCTTGTCGTAGGTCCCTTTCCATTTTGAAGGGCTTAGAGGGAGATCCATTAATGAGAACTGACATAGACGCAGAACAAACACATTCCTTAATCCACCCCCGCCACCTATGTCCAAAGCCCATCTTCTACAGTACTATATCCACAAAACTCCATTTGACCCTATCGTAAGCCTTCTGAAAATCCAGTTTGATTATTGCTGAGCTCCTTTTCCTTGATCTTTGCCAGTGTACTGTTTCACAAGCTATCAAAGCCCCATCGTGAATTTTCCTACCCTTCACGAAAGCACTCTGAGTCTCGCCTACTAGACCTGACATCACTTTCCGCATCCTCCGAACCAACACCTTAGATATGATCTTATATACACAACACACCATACTAATCGACCGAAGGTCCTTTATTTCTGTAGCTCCAACAAATTTTGGTGCCAACCCCACGTGACATTCGACCCTGTAGGTAACATTGCTGATTAGAAGAACCCCATCACTGCTCCCGTGAAATCCCTCCCAACTTCTGCCCAACACTTCTTGATAAAATTCATGTTATACCAATCGCTTCTTGGAGCTTTTGTTGACTCATAATCCCACACTGCAGACCTTATTTCTTCAACACTCGGCATCATCTCCAGCTCTGTTGCCTCGTCCTCATTTATTTGCCTTACCAGCCCTTCCCGAAAACCAATATTTGGTGATGTCTCCTAATGGTACAACTCCTTATAGAAATCTCTTATAGCAACCTTAATCCGAGATTGATTCCGCACTAGTCGGCCATGGATTCTTAAGGCATCAATCCGATTGTTCCTCCTACAAGCCGAGGCTAAATTGTGGAAATATCTAGTGTTTTTATCCATCTCCTTAGCATGCCTGGACCGTGACATCTGCTTCCAATGTATTTCCTTTCTGATATACCATTTCTTGCAAGAGCTCACAAGCGCCTTCCTTCTAGCTTCCGTTGTTCCATCATATACTCCATTGCTCACCAAATCATCAACTTTCTTGATCTCTTCTTCAAACTTATTAATCCTCATATCTAGATCTCCAAAGTGCTCTCTATGCCACCTACCCAGTGGTACCGTCAAAGCCTTCAGCTTGTCCATGAATTGAATCTCCCCTAGGCTCCTCCACTCCTCCTTCACCATCCTCAGAAATCTAGCATGAGTGAACCATGAATCCAGACTCCGAAAAGGTCGCGGTCCCCCTCCCAACCTTGTGACATTCATAATCATTGGACTATGGTTTGACAAATCTCTTGGCCCTCCTCTTAATCTTGTTTCAGGAAACTCTTCTAACCACTACAGATTAACCAGGACTCTATCGATCCGGCTACATGACTGGCCCCGAAACCAAGTAAACCTACGATAAGTTAAAACTAGGTCCACTAGCTCCATATCGTGAATCTAGGATTTAAACTCTGCTGCAGACCTCGGCAAGGAAGTAGCCCCTTGCCTCTCTTCGACTTGAACAATCTCGTTAAAATCCCCCATAAAACAGAAAGAAACTTGACATAACCCAAACAAGAAGCTCAACTCTTCCCACAAAACGAGCTTATCCTCCCTAACATGCTCACCATACACTACGCAGAACGCACACCGAAAATTATTCTTTATCAGTACTCCTTCTACACATAACCACCTAACTCCTTTATAAAAGTTACTTAACTTAAACACTGTTGCATCCCACATCAACAACAGGCCTCCAGACGCACCTTCCGCTTCCACAAACTCCCACCCCACTACATCATTACCCCACAGTTGCACGACATTAAATTTAGTCACCACTTCCTTTTTTGTCTCTATCAAACCTAACATATGCAAATTGAACTTCTTTCTAAAGTTTTTGATCATACTCAACTTTTCAATCCCCGCCAACCCCCGGACATTACAAGATGCAAAACTCATTTTAAAATAGTTGTACGCATCTTTTTTTCTATTTTTCGGACGACTTCTTCTAGCTTTCTCTTTATGCTTAGCCTACTTCTTCTTCAGTGCTATTTCCACATTCTGGGCCTGAAGTATCGCCATTATATCCTATTCCTCATTGTACAACACAGCTCCCGATTCCACAGCTAGGTCCCACGTTTTTCTGTTTTCTTGCATTTCCTCCGCCCGTTCGATTTCTAACGTATCAGAACCAGCGTCGCTCTCACCATCAAATTGTTCATCACCCAAACCAACTCGGCCTTCCCCAATTCCCACACTCTCTAACACCGATTGCATCAACACATCATGTGTTTCAACCGCGGCTGGGGTGGTATCCACTTTATCCTTTGATAAACATTTTTGACATTGGAAACAATTAGCGCAACTTGCTTCCATCGTTACAACCCGTTCATGCTCAGACCCAAGTCTACCCAATTCATCAGCCTTACCAGATTCAACAAACTCAGAGCGATTTCCCCGTCCACGTCTACCTGCCACCACTCCCCCTTCAATCCCGTGCATAACCGCCACATCCAAGTCCCCAGTCCCATGATTCCCCACCCTTTCTCCATTCATGCCTGTCTCCGCACCAATGAGGTCTCCTTCCCGGCCATCCCTACTATTCAACACCACCCGCAGTCCCACACCACCGTTCCACCATTAGCAAGTAAATCGCCCGCCATCGCCCGAATCGTTCTCCCATCGCCATCACAGTCAAGGCTCACCCGAACTCCTTCTCCATACAACGTCGAGAGTCCTGACCACATGCCTCCGTTTGCACCCACAGGATCAGCCCCTCCCTCCAGACTGTACTCGTCACTAGCTGCCGGCCCCCTCCTGAGTCTGGTGATGTCTGCACCGCCTTGGAGAATCTCACCCCACTCAGTACGCTTTCCATCAGTCACGCAAAATCCCGGCCCGACCCAACAGGCCTCCTGCTCCAAGGTATATCCTGCCAGGTCCATCTCATGCCTCCAGGCATGCCTATCTTGTGGCTTGCATAGTTTGAGGCCCACTTGAACTTCCTTAGCCTCAGTTAGCACTCTTTGGGCCATTGATCTATTAGGAACAATAGAGATTACATTTGGATCCACACACCTCTTAATGCTAGTGACGTCAACTTCAGAACCCGCACCATTAGCCACCTCCCAAGACACAGTCCTCTCTGAATCATTCTCCGCATCATGAACTATGGATCCCGCAAATCCAGCCTTCATCATATTGGGATCAGACTCCTTAACTATAGTCCTTCCCGTTTTCAAATTCAAATATTTGTTACTCCACTCATTCAAATCTTCCAAGGAGATTACAACTCTACCCTTCATCTGTTCTTCCTCTATTTCCGGCACCGTCATCAACTCCGCCGCTGCATCCTTGCTCTCCAGCTGCCCATGACAACAATTACTAGCACCAGTATTTGCACAGCTCGAATTCGCGCATTCATTTTTGATAATGAGGCCCTGGTTACCTCCCTTCCCTTCCTTCCACGCATTACCCAGTGAAGGATAATCCCCGCTTCCCACCTCTGAGACAAACACATCAAACATAGCCGTGCCTACAGAGATGCGGATTCTTTCAAGAATAACCTCATACCTACATGTATTAATCAACACACGACCCACACTAAACGCGGAGCATGAAGTTGTCGCAGGATCACAAACCACCACCTCTCCCCACTGTTCACCAATCGAGCGGAATGTAGCTTCGGACCATACATGTACTGGGACACCGACGCACTCGAGCCAAAGTCTTCGCTTATCACACCAATCATTCTCTGTCCACCGACCAACGCAATAGAAGAACTTCAACAGGCCATTCATGTTAAAAGTGAGAGCCTTGTCTGCGGATCGAGTACTATAAAAGATTAGCAAGGCTTTGTAGGCTCCCAATTTGCATACCTTAACTACATGAGGCCATTCCGTTCGAGCTACGGCGTTCAGCAAGCGGAAGTCAATAGCTTTCAAGGTACTTCCAACAATACTCCGCTGCAACCAGCCCAAATTATACTCAGCCATCGAAGCTTGTATGACCCTTTCCCCCGGGTCTTCATCATCCTTCGGCCTCCAACTCCGCAGGGGGTCATTCTCATGTCCCAAATATTTCGTTGGACCGAGCAAGATTTAACCCGCAATCACTCACCCTATCTACCAAAGGATCCCCAACCTTATCATGAATTTTCCCAGAATCATCCTCTCTAGTGTCTGTACCCCTCCTTATACCATCACTTTCCAGGACCGTCCTCCCTTTAGTGGCATTCCTCCTGAACTTAGCATCGCCGACAATATCTCTTTTCCCCTTAACCTCATACGATTCATATATGAAATTGCCTTTAAAGCTCTACCCTTCATAGTATAATGGATGAACGCAAACAAATACACCACCCCACTTCTCAGCTTCCTGAAAAGGTAAATGTCATTAATCCTCCCCATCCATGAAAACAAACCAAACAATTCCTTTTTTGATATGTTTTCCAGTAGCCTGTCGACAAAAAATGGTGAAAGAGTCTTGTTCCAAACGAAAAAACGCTTCCCGATTCTAAACCCTTGGATCATTGTCTAGATGTTGGACATGCCTAGCCCTACCACGCCCAGTGTTTTTCCACCCCTCTCTCTAGCGCACTCATTAGTTTTATGGTTGAATTATTGGTTGCATTATAGCTTACTACATAGTATTAGGATAAAAAAAACATGACACATGTACAATTCTACCAACAGAGACACACTTTTATTGATAAAATGGTAGATATAGCTAATAAAACATAAAATTCATGTGTATACTTAACTCATTAAATAATTTGTGCATAATTTTGTTTACCGTATGATTTTTTATATGCACATTTATCCATTATTCCTTTGATTATTTTCTAATCACCGGGGTAAGTAGTAACTAAATTTCACTTATCAAAAGCTATGTACAAGAAACCATTACCTTCCAGCAATACAACAATGCATTGCATATTGAAATCTATGAACCAAGCATACTTGCATTATTGTATTACCTTAAACATGTATCTTAAATCATAATCCCCTCGTTCTTAGCTTGTACTATAAACATATTCACATACCTTAACACCCTGGATTTCCACATAAAATGCAGAAAAAATACATTTGTGCTATATAATGAATCGACTATTAAACTAGTTGTTACATCTGAGACGAACGAACCTATCTATAGTTGATCCAAGCTTTTAACGTTGTATTAATACTTCTTGGTTGAGTTATAGGTCAGCTGATCTCGGAGTACTGGGGTGAAATATCTCCAAAAAAGCCTTCAACGCTCAAGTTAAAAGAAGATTTCAATAATAATAATAATAGAAAAAGAGTTCGTTGTTTAGTATATGTTTTTTTCTCTTTTTTTAAAAGGTGTCCACTGATGCTGTTCTCTGTAGTTTAAATAGAGGAAAAGGTTGTTGTGCCCAGCTTCTATTATCTTGGCCTCTTCCATTATTTTCCTTGTGGTTGTTTTTTTTGAGTCTTTCCTTAGTTGTTACGTGTTTTGTTACCTGATTTATGGCTCACACCTGATAGTCGATTTATAGCTCACCTCATAGCCGTTTTGTTGATTTTGTTTCGGCTGAGGTTTATGGTCCATCGAGTAAAATAAAAAAATTGAAAATATGAAATTTTAATAAAATTTGATTAGAATTTAACGAAATAT
>NC_029788.2:107124134-107139044 GCF_000816755.2 Arachis ipaensis
TATAAAAGTGGTCGTTAGTTTAATCTGTTCATCGAATTTTAATTGGTTCTTATCTCTGTAGATTTTTTGGGTGAGCAGCTCCTAATTATCTTTGTCAGTTGTCACAATCTTTTTTAATTTAAATATTTGTTATGACTTGGGAACATTCCAAAAGACAAGATTTATGGGGTAAAAGTTAAAGTCCTGTTATCTTGTACCTAGAATCTTGTTGAATATTATTGACTTAAGAAGATTTTGATGACATTAACGGAAGGTATTTAATTAAATAATTCCGGAGAGTGAAAGTGTTGATATGATTTGATGATGAAGGAGTCCACTCCTTAATACTCTCTTTTCCAAATTCAATCCAAGATAAGGGAAGGGAAAATAAACTCCTCCATTTATTTATTCATTATTGCTTTCTCAGATTTTGTAATTCTGTTTAAAAACTGTGCTGCTGTTTGTGTCGTTGTTGTGTTTGTTTAATTTCCCCAACGACATAGTAGTGTTAATCTTCGGGGTGCATTCAATGGCATCCTCACACTCGGAAGCTGCAAAGATGGAACAAATTATAAGAGAGTTCTTTGCCAAAAGCATTCATATAATACTTGAATCAAGGGCTCTTTCTGTCTCCTCACGTAGTTCCTGTCTTGATCAAGCTATCTCCTCTCCATGTTCTTCATCTTCATCCTCCCCCAGTGTGCGCTCCAGGGATAAATGGTTCAATTTGGCTCTTCACGATTGCCCTGCCGCCATAGATAACATTGACCTCTCGCGCCGCAACAATCTTGACTTGATAGTCATTGATGTTATTTTAGTGCAAAAGCCTCTTGGCTGGGACCCCGTGAGTTTTTCCCCCAAAGGGGTTCTTCCTAGGAGTTCTTCCCTCAAGGAAAGATACCCTTTGAGCTGGAATACTGATCAGGAAGAATTGGGACTCGACGCAAACACTCAAAAGATTTTAGAGAGATGGGTGGTTCAGTATGAGAGCAGAAAAACAAGGGATTCTAGTTCTGGTAATAGGAGGTCAAGTAACGTTTCTTTGCGTGCCTTGTATAAGAAGTCAACTTTACTTCTAAGGTCCTTGTATGCCACAGTTAGACTTTTACCTGCTTATAAACTTTTCAGAGAGCTCAATTCGTCTGCACAGATTCGTCCCTTTACTCTTGCTCACCGGGTATCTTCCTTTTGTGAGCCCTTCACCCGTAAAGAGGAAGCTGAAATGATGAAATTTGGGTTTACCCCTGTGGATACTTATTCTGGTAGGCTGTGCCTTTCGGTGATGTATCGCCCATGCGCATCAGACTTGAGCTCTGAATCTTCAACTCGGTTATCCCCACAAGTTATAACTGACTATGTTGGCAGTCCACTGGCAGATCCATTGAGGAGGTACCCATCAGGATCGCCATCACATGGCTCTCTGTCGTCATTGCCATTTTCGAGGCAACATAGTTGGAGTCACAACCATTGTAGAACCTCGTCTCCTTCCATTACTTGTTCGCCTTCACCAACATATTCAGAATCGCACACGTCTGTATCTAATGCAAGTTCTAGGCGTTTACCACCTTCAAGTTTGCCCCCTCATCCAACTGAGATGTCCTTGATTCAGAAGAAGAGTTCAGGTTTTGATGAGTATTATCCCTCTCCATCACCTTCAATATACTATCCTGGGTCATTACCATCTAAAACGCTTTTACGATCTGAAAGTGCTCCAGTCAGCATACCTAATGCTGAAGCTGCAAATTTCCCTGGATACCACAACAGGCATAACTTGCCGTCAATTCCTCCACTTAGAGGTTTAAGGTGTGTTTCTAAGAATGATAGAGGTGTGAACACAATGCAAACAGGTGCAACAGCTGAGAAGGTATGCTGCATACTAACCATAGGAACTTTTTCGTTGGTTCAAACATATTAGATTTGTTAATAATCTGTTACACTTTTTGCAGTTATTTCCTCTTGGAAAAGATGAGCCCCGGAAATACTCTGGAATCAAGATATCAGCTTGCAGTTCGCCACAAATTTCAATTTCCAGAAGCTCAAGTAGGTCTTATCAGGATGATTTTGATGAAACTGATTTTACTTGCCCCTTTGATGTGGATGATGATGATCTGACAGATCCAGGCAGCAGGTACTATGTGAATTTGCTCAGACTTGCGCCTTCCTTTTATGTCAATCTCATACATAAGATATATGCTTTGTCAAGTAGCTTATGGTACCAATAGTATTGTTTGAACTTGTAAAGAAAATAGCATAAGTACTATATAATCAGGGTAACTCAGGTTTATTAGGTGACCTATATGCAACTGGAAGGTCATGTTTGGTCCAGGAAAGTCTAGGGTAATACTAATAGGTTCTTACTTCTTAGTGGATTGGATTTCAATTTTCAAATTATATGCTATGTGAGACATAATACTAATAAAGTAATAATAAGTAACAACCTAATAAATTTGATTAGAATTTTGGGTTCTCTCAAGAATCCTGCTTACTGTAATTCCCCCACACTGTATCTTGGATGTTGGATTCCCTCCCTAAATAGTTGCGCTATAAGCATGAAAAAAATGACAATCCAAATACCAGGATGAAAAACATAGGACGCACATGGATCCATACTGCATGCTTGGTAACTATGATTTTGAGCTCAACTAATTGTTGTCCATTGAGCTAAAATGGAAAAGGTCGAATTATAGATACGAGATAAAAAAAAGGGAAAGTAGTATTTATAGTAGTTATTATTATAAATTGGTGAACATCACTGCTTGTGCAGCAAACTTGCATGCTTTTTTCCTCTTTTTTGTTCTTCCCACTTGCTCCTTCAAATTGTTCATATTTTTAAGATTATATACCAATGAGTAGAGACTGAAATGACTTAGATGCACTGTATATTCTTGTCTATTCCGGCTCATCTTTGAGAGTGTTTCTTTTAATCCGCATTCAGTATTGAATGCTATCTATTCCGGAATAGATTCATCTGGTATATGTATATTGTGAATTAATCAGCTTTCTGGCTCAGCTTTTCCCTTTAATGGTGTCTCATATTTAAATAACTCAATTCAACATTGGTTGCATCCACACTGTTCTACTAGCTACTTTTTTTTGTTGTTGCGCCCGGTGGCCAGGGGAAGGGATTGGTTCCATGAGTTAGCTCGCTGGCATATAGTGTGTGCATCACATCCCATTAGCTGTGTGTGTGTGTATGTCTACATGTGAATAGGCTGAGTGATGTATCGCTGAGTACAGTGCTGTAAAGTGCAAAATACCACGTCGAGTAGTGTTGTATTTGATATTTGCTAGTTAGAGAGACACTGTAGGGTGGTTCTCCCCCTTGCCCCCTCTTTGACTGCTAGCTTTAGAGGTTGGATTCTCCACTTCTCCTGGGTGCATAGCAGTGTCCATTCGGTCATTCAGATTTGATATTCAATTCAAAACTTAATTTTCATAGGCGTTCAAATTACTAGTTCATCTATGACTTCTTGACAAAGAGTCAGATTTTAAACAATTGTAAATTTTGTAATATATAATATATAATCTGAGTTTTTTTTCCTTGGCCTTTTTGAAGTTGTGGGTGACTTTAAATTTGTCAGGTGTACTTTTTTTTCTGACGTTAACATGAACCCTTGTGCATAACCAGGGCGGAATCATTTGATCATGGTCATATGGCTGAGGCATTTGAAGCTGGAGGATTCCTTCCCATCAGAAAGTCCCAGGATGCTGCTGTTGGTGCGCTTGTACGTATGCTGAAGAAAGCACCACCTCTCTGGCAAGATTTCTCTACTTCTGAACACTTGTCACACAGCACACACCCCGAAACCTGGAATGTTAACAACATTCAAGTTCTAGAAACAACAGTGCCAGCAAGCATGATGTCTTCTGGGCTCACAGCAACAAGGAAAACAACAAGTGATGCATTGGAAGAGTTTCATGGCTACAAAGAGATGAAAAACTTGTTGCTTACACCAGGTAGTAAACCCCAGAAATAGTATACCTGTGGCATGTTTGGTTTCTCTTTTGGAAATGGCAGAAGCTCTTCTGTTCAGCCTCTTCCCAAACTACAGTTTTGGAGTTCAAGAAGGGAAATTATACATGCTCTATTATGCTTCTGCCTAACAAGGTTCATAGTGAAACGGAATCACTACAAACAAAAATATACCTTTTTACTTAATAAAATTAAGCTAATAGAAATATATGCTCTTTTTCTATTTTGAAACTGTGTAAATATGATAATTATGTCTAAAGTTTTTTGATCCAGTTGCATGGTGTGCCTTATACTGTGTAACACACATGCAAACTTACTGTATATATAACACGAGGCAGAAGCTTTATTTGCTATGCTATTTGATCTTATTGGCCAATCGTGTACTCAGTTTATGAACTTTGGTAAGGGTCTTTCATATCAAAGTATCATCTCTGCTGTTATTATAAGTCTAATTTTTATGAACATCATATTTATCATTTACAAATATATTAATGGCGAGTAATAGCCTGCACCGGTCCAATTGAGGAGAAGGATGCACCGGTGACCACTGACACAAGTTTTTGCTTTGGTGTCAGGTCTTTAGGTATTTTACAACATTGCCTATACACTACTGCATATAGTATTATGACACCTAAATTTATACATATTTTCATTCGAACCCCCCTGTATGAATGGGCTGTTGACTGAGATTTAGCCCATTTGGGAGAGCGACGAGATAAAGAGCGATGACCATAAACCAGCGTCTCAAGTGACGACGAAACCCTAAATGTAATGGATCCAGGCTGAGTGGTTTCTGTGGCTGTTGGCGGTGATATTGTTTCAAAATCTAATTTCTGGTGGCAAACAAGTTAGGATAGAGCATGGTAGAGTTTTGCCAATTTTATGTTACAGAGTATTATGTATTATGTAAAAATATGTTAATCTGTGAACGCCATTTCTGCGCAGGCCTGCATGGAGGGAGAATCCGCGGCAGACAAATGTTATCGGCCGTTGTCTGCTGAAGAAGAGGGAGGTGATGGAAGCGAGGCCTTTGGTCCTGGTGGCGACAAATTCAGTGACGAAGTTGAGGATGGGGAATTAGGGGTGGAGTCGGATGCACATGAGAATTTCAGGAACAGCTTCTTTGACAACTGGGAAGAGAGAGCAGTCGACGGTATTGCAGAGCTGGGGTGTATCAATTTCAAGGAAATAACTACAAAGGAGATTATGATGTGCCATTTTCCGGATCGATCGGTGGCATTCTTGTTTTACAGTTTGTATGCGAAGATGAATGGTTTCGCCGTGAGGAAGAATAAGATTTGGCGAAATGTGAGGAATGAGGTTACACAACAAGAATTTGTATGTTTCCGGCAGGAGTTCAGAGAAATGGGGTCTGTTAATGACGGCATGCGACGGAAACGTGAGCCAAAGGCAGAGACCAGATGCAGCTGTGAAGTAGAAATGCGCGTCCACGTGCACTCGGAAAGTGGTAGATGGATAATATCGTACTTTCAGGACATTCACAACCACGAGTTGCTAGACAATAGACTGACTTTCGCTACCGGGGCATAGGAAAATGGATGCAGCCGCCCTGGAACAAATGAACATGATGCTTAGAGTTGGGATTAAAACGCCATAGATTTATTCATATTTTGTGAACACTGCCGGGGGATTCCAAAACCTTCCATTTCTAAAGAGGGATATGTATAACCAGATAGGCAAGCAACGGAGGGTCATTGGCAGGGATGCCACGGCTTGCCTTAAGTTCTTGGAATCAACGGTGCATGCGAATCCAGGAATGTTTGTGCGTAATTTGGCGAATAAGGACGGTCGTTTGGTGCACCTGTTTTGGTCAGATAATTGCAGTCAGCTGGATTATGGTTTGTTTGGGGAAGTCATGGCATTTGATGTGACATATCGGAAGAATAAGTATATGTGTCCACTAGTTGTGTTTTCTGGAGTCAATCACCATAACCAAACAATTGAGTTTGCCGTTGCGCTAGTTGCAAATGAGAATGAGCAGACTTACACTTAGTTGCTGCAACAGTTCTTGGACGCCATGAAGGGTAAAGCACCTGGGTGTGTGATAACAGATGGGCATAGAGCGATGAAAAAAGAAATCAAAGCAGTGTTTCCTAGGGCCTATCACCGTTTGTGTGCGTGGCATCCGCTGAGGAATGCCACTTCTAACCTAAGCAACCTCACATTTACTTCTAAATTTAAGAAATGCATGCTGTTCGATTATGAGATTTCGGAGTTTGAAGATCATTAGCATTATATGGTCGATGCGCTGGGTCTGTCTGATAATCAATGGGTTTCTGACCTTTACCCTAGGAGAAGTATGTGCGCAACTGCACATATACGAAGCAACTTCTTTGGGGGTTTTCGTACAACGTCAAGGTGCAAAGGGTTACACTCAATGCTCGGTAAATTTGTCCAGTCTCACCATAATTTGAGGGACTTTGTTGAGTAGTTTATGCATTGCATATCCTAAATGAGGTCCAGGAAAGCACACTCTGATATGTTATCCGTGGTTGGGGAACCAGTGCTACAGAGTCCGTTTCATGATTTGGAGAGGTCAGTTGCAAAGAAGCTCACAAGGGCGATTTTCTTCAACTTCAGGACCATACTTTTCCACGCTTGCACATTGAAGGTACGGACATACACATGGAACCATACTTGTGATACATTTACTTTGTCGAGGTCAGCTAATGCGCGTAGGGAGTGGCAAGTGTGTCACTATGGTGACAGCAACATTTTCAAGTGCTCGTACTTGCGAATGGAGCCCCTTGGTATACCGTGTGATCACATTGTAGTAGTGCTTGTACATTTGGAGATGATTGACATACCAGACAGTCTTGTTCTTGATCGTTGGTCCAAGAGTGCTTGCTCCAAAGTAAGGGCGTTTGTGGAGAAAGGTCCGTTTTGCTGGGATTCAACAATCACTTGCCGCAATTGGATGTTGAATGATCTATGCAGAGAAATGTGTGTTCTGGTGTGTCGTGACGAAGCTGAATTTGCCGACATGATGGATAAAGTTCTTCATGAGATAGCGCGGCTGAAAGAGATAAAGGATTGTGGTGATACAGGAGGTCGCAATGAAGTTAGGGAAGCTTCAACACTAGAGGGTTGCGTGAGGGATCCACACATGGCGCGGTGTCGAAAGAGGCAAAGAAAGGAATCGGTGAAGGGGATGAAGAGGTGCGGTCTTTGTCGCCAGACAGGGCATAATCGACTATCTTGCCACTTAAATCCCAACAGCCGAATGAATACACAAGAGGGTGCATCATATTTTGGTGCTGAGGGTGAGGGCGAAACTGGGACAACAGATGACTCGCCTGAGGAGGTAACACAATGTCAATAAATTTGTTAAGTCGTCGTTTTTGTTGAATGTTTTGAGCATTTATCGATTGGTAGTTCATGGCTAATGGAATGTATCACTATAGCTGGCATGGGACGATGTAGTGGACGTTGGCTTGGACGAGGACTATGATTCACAGGGCACAATTTGGTAACCATTCATCTAGTTAGTGCGTTCACAGCTCACTCCAGTGGGAACGTGGGTCGTGTAATTGGTGTTCATATTATGCAAACGTTATGCAGTAGGTGTTTTAGTTTCTCAGTAGATCTTGCATCATGATCTATGTTTGGAAAAAGAATGGGTAGCTATAGGAGACTCTGTTCTGGACTGTTATAGTTGAAAATTGACCATATTGAGGCCGTGATATGACATTCTTTTGTTATGCGCTATATTGAAATTGCAAATTAATCTAGAGCATCCATGTTGCTGTATGAGACTGTAGGAGGCAAGATTAACTCTAGAAACTCAAGATAAAGAACACGGTATATAATAAAGTACTTAAACGTCATAAAAAGGAGTCAAACACTGTATCATCTACAAAAAGTTAAGTCAAGGAGTAATTTGTATCATATCAAGGGATAATTTGTTTGTCAAATAACAAAAGGCAATCCAAAATAACATGGTCAGCATGTTCATCATTTTAGTTGTAGTCATTCATAGTCAACAAATTGGACCAAGAGCTCGACGTCCGCGTTGGTCCTGGAGATCTCAAAGACAGCCATCTTCTCATCAGTTATGTTGCACTTGCGCAAGAATTCTGCCAACCCTCTGCTGATTGTGCCACAATTGCGCCTTCGCTTGCCCCCGTATCGGTCGTAGACGGCCCAGACGGAGATGTCCCCTGCACGCAAAGTGAGTATCACATCGTCGCCAACGTCGTCGCCAAAGTGCGGTACATTTGGCTGGGCAAACCAACAACGACAAAGAGATGTACTTAAAGTCATGTGTAACATGAATGCAATGTGCATGAAGTCAACTAGAATAAATCTGCCACTAATGATGGCATTATGAATAGTTAGAATGCAATTCGGTGCTTGTTTGTTAATAAATTGGAATTTAACAACAAAATAAAGGCATTACCAACAAATTTGTCTAATGAATTTCAACTCAACAACTGCTCCGCCACATAACCCAACCATTAAAATTAATCAACAGCACAACAACAACACACAAGATGTGGACTACCTACCAAGGACGGATTTATGTATAAGGCAGTGGGGGCAACTGCCCCCAGTCAAATTTCAAATAATAAAGAGTACTTCTTAGTGAAATGTCTAGATTGCCCCCATTATATAATTACTTTTGCCCCCAGCCCAAAGCCCCAGCCCCAAATCCCTAAACTATTCCCAGCCCAAAGCCCCAGCCCCAAATCCCTAAACTGTTCCCAGCCCCCAGCCCAACTTCTTCTCTCTTTCTCTCCAAATCCCTAACTTTTCCAGCCTCTGCCTTCCAACCTCCAAGCCCCAGAATTACTGCCGCCAGACCAGACTCCGCATTTTTGCCGCTCTGTGGCTCCGCCAGACCGCCAGTGTGGGCTGTGTGGCAGTGTCACTAGCTCCCTGTCACTCCGCGTTTCTGCTCCTCGCGACTCCGCAGTCTTCACGACTCCTTGTATCGCCGCGATTCTCCCGCGTGGCTCCGTCTCTGTTGGTTTCTCCTTGCATCGCCGCCACGCCGCGCCTAGGAGTTCTCACTTCTTAGGTTCTACCTTCTTTTGCGCCACTGCTTATGATTTGTGATTTTGGTGGATCTGCTGCTGCGTTCCTCTTCTGCGTTCCTTCCTTTGACACTCAGCAATTCGGCATCTGATTCTGCGATTCTGCCTTCTTCTTCAACGAACATCCATTTCTTCTGGGCTTCTGGAGTTCTGGTTGACTGGTTCTTTTTTATTCTACAATCCTCTTCTCTGTTGCCACTAGCGCCACACCGCTACTGGGTGTCTGGGTCATCCTCCTGAAGTTTAGTTTGCCTCTTGGTACATGATTGGGAACCCAAATCAACCTTTCAACTTATCAAGAGTGATAAACAACAAACAATTCTCAAGTCTACCCTGTAACCAATTAATTATAGCATATGTATATGATAAATAAATAAGCTTTTGGGGTGGGGAATGGTCGAATGTGGATTTAGAATAAAGGAATGGTTTGTGACTGAATAAGAATTAATAGTTAAGAATCAATAGGTCTTAGGTCAGGTGGTATTGTGTATTTGTCATAGTTATCAGAACCGAACCGGCAATCGACTCGGCCAAGTTACTGGGTCACTGGGTCATTGGTTCAACCGGTGGGTCACTGGTTCAACCGGTTGACCCGGTCATAATTAAATAATTATATAATTTTTTTATATCAAATTAACTTATTTTCTAATTCATTAATTAATTAGTATCTATTACATTATTCAAATATATGTTAAAAAATATTAATATTAATAGATGTTATATAATTATCAATAACAAAAATATGTCATTGATTAATAAAAATTTTTTGCTTATCTTTTTTAATTTAAAGATATTTAAAAAAGTTTAATTTTTATTTTAATAATTATATATAATTAAAAAATAATTCTTTTTTTAAAAAAGTAAGTATAAAATAAAAAATAAAATAAATTAATATGAATACTATTCATTAGAACAAAAAAATAAAAAATATATTAAATTTGCATGGCTAAAAGAATTAATATATAAATTATTAATTAGGATATATCTAATAGTTAATAATATATTCATAGAAAGATAAATTATAACACAAAATGTAAGCTTGTCCTAGTGGTAACAGGCTCCCTTTATAACTTGACTGATGCAAGTTCGAATCCCAGCGCTGGCATATGCTTCAAATTTTTGAAATTTGAGTGACGCGTGCTGACATCATCGGGCTGTGTGATGACGCCATCGGATCAACCGGCCCGGTTCGAGCCCCGGGTTTGATCGGGTTTTTCGAATTTGACCGGTTCGCATGCTTATCCGGTTAGATTGTTAATCCGGACCGGCTTATGGTCCGGTTCACCAGTTTTCCGGTTGAACCGACCGGTCCGGTCCGAGTTTGATAACTATGGTATTTGTGTTGGTTTTCATATACTTAATTCACTTAGTTGCTTCATTCATCTTTTCGTTCATTTGTTTCATTGTTTGATAAATGAAAATTTTATATAGTTGGTTTAGAAATTGTGAATTTGTGATTGAATTTGTTCTGATGTAATTTGTGATTGAAATTGTGAATTTGTGATTGAATTCGTTAATTATTTTTGTGTATTGAGTTATTTTGAATTAGAAATTTGGGATATTATTAGTTGCTAGCTTGCTGTTGTTGTTAATGGATCAATTTTTTATTTATATTTTTATGCTGAACTTCTCAATTTGGGAAGAATTGTAAATTAATTTTATTAATGAATTAATTTAGATTTATAATTTTAATCTATTAGTGATGGAGAAATATTTCAAAAGAACTTCATCATTGGAGATTGGATCCCAAAACAATTCATCGAGCTCTTCTAACAAGAGGAGATTTTTAGAATTTGAAGTAGAGAGTCTCATAGCAGATCCAGGACAACGACCAAAGATTTCAAGTTATCATCCGAATGACAGAGACAAAGTTAGATGCGCGTATTTGCAAAGAGGTCCTTGTCAACCGAGAACTCATGATTTTTTGCAAACTGCTTGTGGTTCTTCTTTTCGAAGATTCAATCCTAGTTGGTTTGATGATTATGGAAATTGGTTAGAGTATAGTATATCAAAAGATGCTGTTTTTTGTCTTTGTTGTTATCTTATGAAACTTGAGAATGATGGTGGCAATGCTTTTGTAACCAATGGCTTTTCAAATTGGAAAAAAAAAGGAGAGATTACAAACTCATGTTGGGATTCATGATAGTGCTCATAATCAAGCTTGGAGAAAATGTGAAGCACTTATGAAGCCAAAACAACACATTAGTGCTGCTATTGAAAAAAATCTGAGCAGGCTAAAAAGAATTATCAAATTCACTTGACAGCTACAATTGATTGTATTAGATTTCTTTTGCGACAAGGATTGACCTTTCGTGGTAATGATGAGACAGATGATTCTGTTAATCAAGAAAATTTTTTAGAACTTCTAAACTTTCTTGCACAACATAATGAAGAGATTGATCGTGCTTTTAAAAATGCTCGTGGGAGTCTTAAACTAAGAGCTCTCTCAATTCAAAAAGATATTGTAAGAGCGGCTGCAAGTGAAACGACAAAAGCTTTTGTAAATGATCTTGGGGATGAATTGTTTGCTGTTTTGGTTGATGAAGCTCGCGATATTTCTATTAAGGAGAAAATGTCTGTTTGTTTAAGGTATGTGAATAAAGAAGGGCAAGTTAGGGAGCATTTTCTTGGTCTTGTTCATGTTTCTAATACTAATGCTTTATCTCTAAAATTAGCATTGGAGTCATTATTAGAAACATATAATTTAAGTTTATCAAGAGTACGTGGCCAAGGATATGATGGTATAAGTAATATGCAAGGAGAATTTAATGGTTTGAAAACTTTGATATTGAAAGAAAATTCGTATGCTTTCTATGTACATTGCTTTGCCCACCAACTTCAGTTAGCTCTTGTAACGGTTGCAAAAAAACAAGTTGAAATTGCTTTGCTTTTTAATTTGTTAACCAATTTGTGCAATGTTGTTGGAGCTTCGTGTAAACGAAGAGATATGCTTCGTGATAGTCAAATGACTAAGACAATTGAAGCATTACAAAGTGGAGAAATTTCTAGTGGGCGTGGGTTGAATCAAGAAATAGCTTTGAAAAGAGCTGGAGATACTAGATAGGGTTCACACTATGGAACTATACTTCGATTAATTTCTTTGTTTCCTTCCGTGGTCAATGTTCTTGAATATGTTGAGAAAGATGGAAATAATTCAGAACAAAGAGCTGAAGCATGTCATTTATTGAATGTCATTCAATCCTTTGAATTCATTTTCAACTTACACTTGATGAAAAATATTTTGGGAGTTACTAATGAATTATCTCAAGCATTACAAAGGAATGATCAAGACATTGTAAATGCTATGGCATTGGTTAAAGTGTCTAAGCAACGATTGCAAACTATAAGAGATGATGGTTGGTCTCTTTTACTTGATGAAGTCTCATTATTTTGTGACAAACATAATATTACCGTTCCAAAAATGGATGATATATTTGTGTCACAAGGAAGATCAAGACGCAAAGCTCAAAAGATCTCAAATTTGCATCATTTTCAAGTTGAGATATTCTATCAAGTAGTTGATAGACTGATAAACCACTATTTTATGGTTTATATTGTGTTTAATTGTGTGGTTTTATCATGATCCTTGCCCACTTATTCATCAATTTAGCATGCATTTAGATTTCCTTCCTAAATTCAGTACATGTTTAAAAACTGCTTCCTAGAGACTTAAATTATTTACTTTTAATTCTCCTTTATTCCATTCGATGCCGTGATCTGTGTGTCAAGTGTTTCAGGCCTTATAGGGCATGAATGAGATGGAGATTGGAGAGGAAGCTAGCAAAAATGGAAGGAACACAAGAATTTAAGGAGATAACCAGCGAGAAGTGACGCGGTCGCATGGCTCACGCGACCGCGCGAAGGAGCGCAAATCGCAGCGACGCGGCCGCATGGCTTGGGCGGCCGCGCAGATTGGAAAGTGCTAGTGACGCGGTAGCGTGGACGACGCGAACGCGTGGAGAGGAAAAAGCGCAAGCGACGCGTTCGCATAGACGATGCGATCGCGTGACATGTGTGATCTGCATAATCTGCAGAATCTGCTGGGGGCAATTTTGGGCCTTATTCCAGCCCAGTTTTCGGCCCGGAACAGCAGACTAGAGTCAGAGAATATGCAGAAACAACAGAGACATTCATTCAGTAGTTTTAGATCTAGTTTTTCACTCTCTTAGGTTTTTCTCTCTAGTTTTAGGATTTTAATTTTCAATTGATCTTAGCATTGGAACATTGAGAAGAGTTATTTCCTCATCAAGACATCATCACTCTAGTTTGTTCTCTTAACTTGGTTCTAATCTTCCATGTTCTTTGTTATGTTCAATTCCCAATTTACCTAGCTCAACTTCTTGGAACATCTGATTAATAAAACAGCACACTTTTCTGCAACTCGTTGGGAGACGACCTGGGACTTAAAACTCCCAGTAATTTTAATTTAAACTCTCTGTGACATATTTCTAAGTTGATAGGCAGATTTTCGGTGAGTTAAGAACTATACTCGCAACGTAACCATTTTAATAAATTTTTAATTCACCAGCTTCTGCTTCCCATCAATTTTTGGCGCCGTTGCCGGGGATGTTGCAATAGAGTGCTAATTTTATTAATTAGAATTTATTTATTTGCATTTTATTTAATTTTGCTACTATGAGCTACATGTTTCTTCCGTCAAATGACACGTTCACTTTCTGATCCGCGCTTGCTAATATTCGATCCTGAAATTGAAAGGACAATTTCACGAATAAGGCGAGAACAGCGTAGGTTAGCCCGCTTTGAGGGCGGATCTGAAAGTGAATTTGAGAAAGAAACCAGCTCCCGTTCTACTGATTCGGTTGTTTTACGTGCAAAAAACATGGCAGCTAGAAGAGTTACCATTCAGGAGGAAGGAGCTCCTGATTTTACAATGCAACCATTTCAAGCGCATCATCCAGCGGTAGCTATGGATTTTGAAATAAAGACCGCACTGCTAAATTTGATGCCCAAGTTTCATGGCCTACCTGCTCAAGAGCCTATCAAGCACTTGAGAGATTTCCAGGCAGCCTGTTCTACTGTCAGGCGTGATGGCATTGATGAAACTTCAATTCTGCTGAAAGCTTTTCCGTTCTCTCTTGAGGGAAAAGCAAGAGAGTGGTACTACACTCAACCTCTAGCAAATGTATCCAACTGGGATACACTCAGAAAGGAGTTTCTGGAGAAATTCTTTCCATCTGAAGTTACTGATAAACTAAGGAAGGATCTCTACAATTGTTCAGGATGACAATGAGACTCTCTTTGAATACTGGGAGCGCTTCAATAATCTTCTGGAAGCATGCCCCCACCACATGATTGACAAGATCGTGCTACTCAGCTATGTCACACAAGGAATGAGGCCCCAGGATAAGACCACATTGGAAAGTGCCAGCAATGGGTCTATGAAGAAGTACAAGACCACTGATGAAGCTTGGCAATTGATCAGTGATTTAGCTGAATCTACTCGGAACCACAGACAGAAGCAAGGCCGTTCAAGGGCCGTTTGGTGCGCAGAAATTGTGATTACACTTTGATTATGTAAAATTCATCGCTCTTTCTTTCCCTGGTAATGGCGCTAAAAACATGATGCCAATACCATGGTTCACAACTTCGCACAACTAACCAGCAAGTGCACTGGGTCGTCCAAGTAATACCTTACGTGAGTAAAGGTTGAATCCCACGGAGATTGTTGGTATGAAGCAAGCTATGGTCACCTTGTAAATCTCAGTCAGGTAGATATAAAATAGTAATGGGGTTTTCGAAAATAATACTAAAATAAGGATAGAAATACTTATGTAATTCATTGGGTAGAATTTCAGATAAGCGTGTAGAGATGCTTGCATTCCTCTGAACCTCTGCTTTCCTGCTATCTTCATCCAATCAGTCTTACTCCCTTCCATGGCT
>NC_029788.2:107139733-107141950 GCF_000816755.2 Arachis ipaensis
GGAGCTCGTCACAGTCATTCAATCATGGAATCCTACTCGGAATACCACGGACAAGGTTTAGACTTTCCGGATTCTCATGAATGCCGCCATCAATCTAGCTTATACCACAAAGATCCCAATATCTCAGACTCGGTCCCCTGTATTAGTAATCTAAGAGATACTCGTTCAATCGAAGGTAGAACGGGAGTGGTTGTCAGGCACGCGTTCATAGGGAATGATGATGATTGTCACGTTCATCACATTCAGGTTGAAGTGAGAATGAATATCTTAGAAGTGGAATAAGTTGAATTGAATAGAAAATAGTAGTACTTTGCATTAATCTTTGAGGAACAGCAGAGCTCCACACCTTAATCTATGGAGTGTAGAAGCTCTACCGTTGAAAATACATAAGTGAAGGTCCAGGCATGGCCGAGAGGCCAGCCCTCAAAATGTGATCAATAGATCAAGAGATAATCCAAAGATGATTCAAAGATGTCTAATACAATAGTAAAAAGTCCTATTTATAATAAACTAGCTACTAGGGTTTACAGAAGTAAGTAATTGATGCATAAATCCACTTCCGGGGCCCACTTGATGTGTTCTTGGGATGATCTTGAAGTCTACACGTGGAGAGGTCATTCTTGGAGTTGAACGCCAGCTTTTGTGCCAGTTTGGGCGTTGAACTCCACTTTGCAGCTTGTTTCTGGCGCTGGACGCCAGAATTGGGCAGAGAGCTGCCATTGAACGCCAGTTTGCGTCATCTAAACTTGGGCAAAGTATGGACTATTATATATTGCTGGAAAGCCCTGAATGTCTACTTTCCAACGCAATTGGAAGCGTGCCATTTTGAGTTCTATAGCTCCAGAAAATCCACTTTGAGTGCAGGGAGGTCAGAATCCAACAGCATCAGCAGTCCTTCTTCAACCTCTGAATCTGATTTTTGCTCAAGTCCCTCAATTTCAGCCAGAAAATACCTGAAATCACAGAAAAATACACAAACTCATAGTAAAGTCCAGAAATGTGAATTTAACATAAAAACTAATGAAAACATCCCTAAAAGTAACTAGATCCTACTAAAAACATACTAAAAATAATGCCAAAAAGCGTATAAATTATCCGCTCATCACCCTTGCAGAAGTATCTTCTGGCATAGAGACTGCTGCTCTAAATCGAAGCATCTGTGAGATGACCAACCTGCTGAAGCAAATGCAGTTGAATCAACAAGCTCAGCAAACTCAACCGCAGCAAAACCAACAACTAGTCCCACAAAGAATTTGCGGAATTTGTGCTGATTACAGTCATTACACTGATGAATGCCCGCAGCTCCAACAAGAAGACAACATGGTTGCATCCACTCACAACTTCTATGACCGCCCCAACCAAGGGTACAATCAAAGTGGAAATAATAACCATGGATGGCAGGACAATTCAAACCAGAATTGGAGGGACAACAATAATAGAGGAGGCAGAGATAATCAGGGAAATCAGAGGTGGAATAATAACAACATCAGGCAACAAAATCAACCTTACCGAGCACCTCACCTGAGGCAAAACCAAGGACCACCGAACAATCAGCAGCAAACCTCTCAATTTACTCATTCTTCTGTATCTTCTAATGAAGATTTATTACAAGCCTTTGAGAAAAGACAACTGGCCATGGAAAATACCATCGTGAACAATATTAACGCCAGTCTGAATGGTTTCACCTCTACTCTGCAAGCTTTTATGTCACAGCTTAGTTCAGCACAAAATTCCAGTAACCAATCTTCAAGCACCACTGGAATCCCCTCTCAACCATTATCCTTTCCAAAGGGAGGCATTAATGCCATCACCCTGAGATCCGGAACCACACTGCAGGAGAGGAATCAGGAGGAACCAAGCTCACCAGAATACGCCTCAGCTGAAGAGGTGGTGGAAATCGAAGATATTGAAGAGGAAGAGGATATACAGGACATGGCTGAAGAAGAGATAGCTCCACCACAGGAAGAAGCACAAAAAGGCGCAGGCACCACAGAAAACACTACTCCCATTCTATTTCCACAACTTGCAAGGAAGCCCAGGAAGCAGCTGGAACCTGATCCTAAAATGGTAGAAATATTCAAAAAGGTTGAGGTAACTGTTCCCCTTTTTGATGTTATTCAGCAGGTACCTAAATATGCAAAGTTTCTAAAAGACTTATGTATCCATAAAGACAAAATTAATGAATTAGAAACTATTCCTTTAGGTAGTTCTATATCT
>NC_029788.2:107144047-107163543 GCF_000816755.2 Arachis ipaensis
CCCCTTTTTGATGTTATTCAGCAGGTACCTAAATATGCAAAGTTTCTAAAAGACTTATGTATCCATAAAGACAAAATTAATGAATTAGAAATTATTCCTTTAGGTAGTTCTATATCTGCTTTAATGGGAGGATTACCTGAAAAATGTAGTGATCCAGGTCCTTGCATAGTTAGTTGTACTATTGGTGGTGTAGTAATTTATGATTGCATGTGTGATTTAGGAGCATGTGTCAGTATAATGCCTTTGTCTATATATGATGTTTTAAGGCTCCCTCCCTTAAAAAGGTCGGCAGCTCGTTTTTTGTTAGCAGATAAAAGCATTATTATAGTGGCTGGAGTTGCTGAAGATGTTTTGGTGAACATTAAAGGGCTCACATTTCCCACTGATTTTTATATCTTGGAGATGCCCCATAATGATTCAGATAAGCCATCATCAATCCTACTTGGAAGACCATTCCTGAAGACATCAAAATTCAAATTGGATGCTTTTTCAGGAACATACTCCTTTGAAATAGATGGCCGCATAGTGATCTTCAATCTGAATGGAGTCATTGACAACCCCCCAGAAGATCGTTCTATCTTTCAGTGTGATGTCATAGACGAAAGTGTGGCTGAAGTTCAAAAAGAAGAGTTTGAAGAGAGGCACACTGGACAAGGTCCAAGTGTGGGGACCCTCTTAACTGACAATGAGGACACTTCGCCATTTTCGCAAGTCCCAGATAATCCAGAGCCTACCCATGATCAAAAGTTAGAATTGAAACCTCTCCCTCCACATATCAAATATGCTTATCTTGAGGATGAGCAGAAGCTTCCGGTTATTATTGCTAGGGAACTGACTTCTCAACAAGAAGAGCAGTTACTTGATGTACTGAGGAAGCATAAGAAGGCAATTGGGTGAAGTTTAGCAGACATAATGGGAATTAATCCTCAAGTATGTGAGCACAGAATATTTTTAGAAGAAGGAGCAGGACCTGTCCGTCAACCACAAAGAAGATTGAATCCCACCATCTTGGAAATTGTCAAAAAGGAAGTGACCAGATTATTGGAAGCCGGTATCATATACCCCATTTCAGACAGTGAATGGGTAACCTTTTGTTATTGCCTATGCGTCTAAGACTTTAGACACTGCCCAGTCCAATTATACTACTATTGAGAAAGAGCTACTTGCTATTGTTTTCGCTCTGGATAAATTCCGAGCTTATTTACTTGGTACTAGAGTAGTAGTGTATTCGGACCATGCAGCTTTAAAGTATTCATTAGCTAAAAAGGAATCCAAACCAAGACTTATACGTTGGATATTGCTGTTACAAGAATTTGATTTAGAAATAAAGGACAGGAGTGGTAATCAAAATTTAGTAGCGGACCACTTGAGTCGCCTTGAACATATTAAGGATGATTCTACGCCTATAGATGATAATTTTCCTTTTGATAACCGGCAAGCAGTATCTGAGGTAGTCCCTTGGTACGCACCTGTTGCTAATTATTTAGTTAGCCGCACATTTCCTCCACATTTCTCTAAACATCAAAGAGACAAGCTGAAAAGCGAGTCTAAATATTATATATGGGATGACCCATATTTATGAAAATGTGGCGCTGACCAGATAATTAGACGATGTGTACCTCAATCAGAATTCCAGTCCATTTTAGAGGCCTGTCACTCATCTGAGAGTGGAGGACACTTTGGCCCTCAAAGAACAGCTAGAAAGATCTTAGACTGCGGATTCTGGTGGCCTACTCTTTTTAGAGATGCTGCTGAGTTTTGTAAATCTTGTCACCCATGCCAGAAATTTGGTAACATATCCAGGAGGGATGAGATGCCTCAACAATATATGCTTTTCTGTGAAATTTTTGATGTATGGGGCATTGAATTCATGGGTCCATTTCCAAATTCTAGTGGATATTTTTATATATTGTTAGCTGTGGATTATGTTTCCAAATGGGTGGAAGCAATTTCTACCCATACTGATGATGCTAACATTGTTGTTTCCTTTGTGAGAAACTATATTATATGCCGCTTTGGATCACCACGAGCGATCGTGAGCGATCAAGGCACCCATTTTTGTAACAGGAGACTAACAGGATTGATGAAGAAGCATGGGATAATCCATAAAGTTGCAACAGCTTACCATCCCCAAACCAATGGGCAAGCCGAGGTGTCAAACAGAGAAATTAAGCGTATCTTGCAGAAGATAGTAAAGCCTCATAGAAAAGACTGGAGCACCAGACTACAAGATGCACTGTGGGCATACAGAACAGCATACAAGACACCCATTGGAATGAGTCCCTTCCGCTTGGTTTATGGAAAAGCTTGCCATCTTCCAGTTGAAATAGAACACAGAGCTTTCTGGGCAGTTAAGGAGTGCAACATGGGGATTGAGAGTGCTGGAGCTGAAAGAAAGTTGCAACTGCAGGAACTGGAGAACCTTCGCCTGGAAGCTTATAAGAACTCCAGAATATACAAGGAAAAGATGAAAGCTGTGCATGATCAAAACATCAAGAAGAGAGAGTTCCAACCTGGAGATTTTGTTCTCCTTTACAAATCTCGACTGAGGCTCATGCCCGGTAAGTTGAGATCAAAATGGGAAGGTCCATACAGAATAGAGAAGGCTGAACTGTACGGAGTTTATCACCTAAGCCATCCTTCAAGCTCTGAACTTATTAAGGTTAATGGACAACGCCTGAAGCTATACCATGGTGAGAAGGTGCAGAAAAATAAGGAGCTTGAGATCTTCCACCTAGAAGATCCCCACATCGCAGCAGATTGAGCTATAGGAGTGTCCAACTTACGAACGTAAAAGCAAAGTGCTTGGTGGGAGACAACCCACCGCGGTATGATCGTTCTTTTCTTCACTTTTAGTTTTTCTTCTTTAATAACTCTTCTCTTTATTAGTACTTCCGTGCTCTTTCATATGCATGTTTTTATATTTCTTTTTAAAAAAAAAATTTTCGCCGCGCGACGCGATCGCACCAGCGACGCGTCCGCGTGGCAGGAGGAGTAAGGAAAAATCAAAATGAACAGAAAGTTACGCAGGAGGAGCGCTGGAATTGTGCCAATGGCACAAATTATCCCACGCGACCGCGTCGCTAACGCGACCGAGTGCCTCACGCGGCCGCGTGCCTTGCATTTTCGACTTAAAAGGGTGCACAATGCTATATTGTGCGAGAGTGATGCTGGATTGGTGCTGAAAGCACAATTCTTATCACGCGACCGCGTCGCCGACGCGGCCGCGTCGACTATTCTCTGACGCACACTCACGCGATCACGTCACCCAGTTTTGGCAATTAAAATAAATCAAACAGAGAGTTGTGCTGGAGCGAGGCTGCACTCGCGCCAGCAGCGCAACATAGGTCACGCGACTGCGTAACCGACGCGATCGCGTCCCCTTCCCTGATGCGTGCCCCAGGTGGCCGCGTCGCATGCTCCGCACTGCTAAACCTCAATTGCCAAATTATCTTATCTTTCTTTCCTCCAAATCCTAATTTTTCTTTTCCCTCCTTCTTTCTTCTTTCCCCCCTCCCCCTTCTATCTCACCTTTCACTCTCTCTCTCTCTCTCCCCCATTAACAAGGTTTTACCTTCTTCTTCCTTCTTCTCTTTTCTATCATTCTTATTATATTATGTATATATTATTATATCCTTTTTTCTTTTCTTTTTCTTTTCAAACTTTTATTTTTCTTTATTCTTCTTTTCCCTTTTTACATGGTGTTAGAAATTTTTTGAGTCATTATCCCTCATTATATGCTTGTGACTTGTTACAATTCAATTGACAATTATTACCTTTAAGGGATTGCTTGCATGTTCAATTTCATACTTTTTATATCTTGTTTAACATGCACGCCATGTGTTTGTGAAAAAACCCATGTGGCATTATGCACTTCTCTATGTTCCTATACTATTCAATGCTTGCTTTTCACAACTTTCCTCTATTATTTTATTAATTGAATTCAATTGTCAATACAAACGTGATGGTTTGTTACAAAGTAATGCTTCGTCTACGCTACTCTCTCTTCCCTCTCTTCCCTTCTTTCAGGATGGCCACCAAGAAAGGAAAAGAGAAAGCTACTTCCAAACCACCAGCAAGAAGAGGAACTAAAAGAGCATTAGTGGCAGAGCCTTCTTCAACAGCAATCAAGCCCTCGACAAAAAGAGTTAAGAGGATAATAAAGGTTGATGACAAAGAGAAAGCCTTTCCAGCAAAGGACTCTGCGTGATTTCCCAATCGCTACTGTGAGCAGATGTTCCCTATCCTAGTAGAAAGGAACTATAACAATGAATACCTTCTTATCCTCCCGTCCAATATTGCCACCTTTGTTGAGCCGCAAATTGAGCGAAGACAATGGGGTTTCCTACAGAAACAGCCAAGGCAGGTCAATCTTTCTTGGGTAGGTGAGTTCTACTCCAACTTCTACATACCGACCCTGCAGTCTGTTTATGTCCGGCAGAAACAAGTCCCCATCATAGAAGAGGCCATTCAGCAAGTTCTGAGTCTTCCCCCTATTCCTGCAGGAATGGACGCTTTTCAAGAAGCCACTCTTCAGCGCCAGAGATACCAATTTGACTGGGACTCCGTTCTCGGAGTCATTACATTACCTGGCAGCCGTTGGATCTACGGATACCACCGTACCCGCCCTAAGGAAATTTTGGCTTCCGCACTTACCTTGGAGGCTCGCGTATGGGCACAGATCATGTCCCATTACGTCTTTCCGAGCACTCATGAGTCCTCTTTCACCGCAGACATGGCTGTTCTACTATGGTGCATCCTTACAGACCAACCTCTGAATCTCTCAAGACATATCCAGAATGCTATGGAACACGTACAAATTGTGGGCAACCTACCTTTTCCCGCCTTAGTCTCAGATCTTGTCTCAGCAGCCGGAGTCTCCTACAGAGCTGGGGACACCAAAGCCATGCTTCCACGGGATGATCAATATAACCCTCACGGGAAATACCTCAGACTTTCAGCAGCCACTACAAGCCAGCCTACTGAGCCAGTTGAAGGTATTCCTTCTTCAACACCACAAGCATCTACAACTGAGAAATTGCTCCAGTAGATAATCGAACGGTTGGATCGGCATGAACTGAAAGCTAAGATGAGAGAGCGCCGTAACGAGCGCCGATTCAAACACCTCAAGGAGCAACTCAAGGGACGCTTCAGAGACTCAGACACCCCGGACTCCACTTCCTTTACTAGCACTGGGAGCCATGATGGTCCCGACTGTGGAGATACTGCTACCAGCCCACCCCTGTTTCTGATAGATGGCACCGAGGACAGTGCAAAGCCTTAAGTGTGGGGAGGTCGGTCAGTACCTGACTTCCGGAGGTAAATTCTCTTCCCTGACACCAATAATTAGGATATTTTAGTTAGATTTTCTTTCTTTTATAGAATAGAATAAACTGCATAGGTTAGAATAGTTGCATGCATGTTCTACTTGATTGAAAAGACAATAAGTTTCTTTTAAAAATCTATCTTTGGAACAAAATTTCACTAATTTTTCAAAATTTTTTATGATAAATCCGCTTGAGTTGTATTTGAAACATGATGTTTGAGCTAAAGAACACACAACCTGTGAAAGATTTAAGCCTTTATGTATGGTTACATTATTTAACCATAATCATTTTATTCTTATGTGTTTACTTCTTTATGATTGTAATCTATATTTTGTTTTATCTTATATGTCCAATATTTATTATATTTACATGCTTGCACATGATTGAGGCCATTATTTGTTTAAACTCACTTATCCAAATCAAGCCTACCCTTCTCAATTACCTTTGTTAACCACTTTGAGCCTTTAAAACCCCATTTGTTCTATATTTTATCACATTACTAACCTTAAGCTGAAAAACAATTGCATATCCCAAATTGAATCTTTGGTTAGCTTAAGATAGAATTGTGTATGCTAGTTAAGTATGGGAAATTGTGGGAACAAAAGTTGTTGAGGGAATATGTCATGAAGATTTAAAGGGAATTTGGATACCTACTCATGTGAAGATATGAGAATGAAAAATCTATGTGCATTGATAAACTTTATTTATTCAAAAAAAAAATATCAATAAATAAGGGGAGAAAAATTACCCCAATGTTAAATTTAGAATTCAAATATCAATGCACATATGATAGAATCAAAATACAAAGTTGAAACATGAGTATGGGTTGAAAAAGAGAATTATGGGTAGCTAAGCATGAATTTAAAAGTATATAGAATATATGTATATTAGGTTAGAGCTTAGGTTAATTAAAGATTCAATTTATAAAGCTCACTTAGCCATATGTATATCCTTACCTGCACCTTGGCCCCATTACAACCCTGAAAAGACCTCATGATGTTTGCATTGGTATATTAATTGTTGTTGATTGGTTAAGAGAAAAACAAAAGTTAGAAAACATGACTAGAGAAGAATAGAGTGATTACCCTATACACTAGAGATTAGAGCGTACATACATTATCAGTGAGGGTTCAATGCTTGAATTTTCATGTTTTCTGCTTTCATAAGCTATCTTCTTGCACTTTTATCGGTTTTATTGTATAATGATAGAATTAGTGGAATTTAAATTGTAACTGTTTTGAAGGGATTATTTACTTTTGATCAAGTGGACAATAATCATATAGTTGCATTTATTTATATACGTAGGATTGCATTGCATTTCATGAGTTTCTGCATGTTCATACTTATTTCCTTGTCTCCTTCAATTTAACATGAGGACATGCTAACGTTTAAGTGTGGGGAGGTTGATAAACCACTATTTTATGGTTTATATTGTGTTTAATTGTGTGGTTTTGTCATGATCCTTGCCCACTTATTCATCAATTTAGCATGCATTTAGATTTCCTTCCTAAATTCAGTACATGTTTAAAAACTGCTTCCTAGAGACTTAAATTATTTACTTTTAATTCTCCTTTATTCCATTCGATGTCGTGATCTATGTGTCAAGTGTTTCAGGCCTTATAGGGCATGAATGAGATGGAGATTGGAGAGGAAGCTAGCAAAAATGGAAGGAACACAAGAATTTGAGGAGATAACCAGCGAGAAGTGACGCGGTTGCATGGCTCACGCGACTGCGCGAAGGAGCGCAAATCGCAGCGACGCGGCCGCATGGTTTGCGCGGCCGCGCAGATTGGAAAGCGCTAGTGACGCGGTAGCGTGGACGACGCGAACGCGTGGAGAGGAAAAAGCGCAAGCGACGCGTCCACATGGACGACGCGATCGCGTGACATGTGCGATCTGCATAATCTGCAGAATCCGCTGGGGGCAATTTTGGGCCTTATTCCAGCCCAATTTTTGGCCCGGAACAGCAGACTAGAGTCAGAGAATATGCAGAAACAACAGAGACATTCATTCAGTAGTTTTAGATCTAATTTTTCACTCTCTTAGGTTTTTCTCTCTAGTTTTAGGATTTTAATTTTCAATTGATCTTAGCATTGGAACATTGAGAAGAGTTATTTCCTCATCAAGACATCATCACTCTAGTTTGTTCTCTTAACTTGGTTCTAATCTTCCATGTTCTTTGTTATGTTTAATTTTGTCACTCAGATACTTTTATAATTATTTAATGCAAGGATTATTTCTTTTTAATTCAATTTCAATATCAATAATCATGTCTTCTTTTAATTTCCTTTCATATGCCATGGATTCTTTATTTACAATGCGTGAGTAGTTCCCTTACTTGATGGGGAGTTGATTAAAAGGAACTCTTGAGTTGGAAGGATTAAAAGAAAATTTGTAATTGGGTTAAATGTTGGATTGCTATCTTGTCACAGATGCCAATCCCTTTGAACTAAGTGGGTTGCAACTTGTGAACAGATCTGGTATTCCCACTTGTTTGACTTTCCTTTACCTAGTAAAGGATAACCAAACAGAACAACCATTAATTATAAATTAATCTTACAATCACACCATCAATGATAGAGATTCCAACCAATCAATTCCCAGTCAAGGCTTTTATTTATATTATTTAAAATTCCTCAATTTAATTCCCAATTTACCTAGCTCAACTTCTTGGAACATCTGATTAATAAAACAGCACACTTTTCTGCAACTCGTTGGGAGACGACCTGGGACTTAAAACTCCCAGTAATTTTAATTTAAACTCTCTGTGACATATTTCTAAATTGATAGGCAGATTTTCGGTGAGTTAAGAACTATACTTGCAACGTAACCATTTTAATAAATTTTTAATTCACCAGCTTCTGCTTCCCATCATAGACAACTTCAAGAACTCAACAATCGTTTTACAGAGGTGAATACTGAATTGCTTCTTTGTATAGCTTGTCTGAATCCAAGACATTCATTTCTTGCATTTGATAAGGAGAAGTTGATCCAGTTAGCTCAATTCTATCCATTAGAATTTTCTTCTACTCAACTTTTGGTACTTGATAGTCAACTTGAGAATTTCATATTAGATGTGCATTCTGATGATCAATTCTCAAACTTAAATGGGATTTGTGCTCTTTCTCAGAAATTGGTTGAGACTCGAAAAAGTATTGTTTATCCATTAGTGTTTCTTCTTTTGAAGTTAGCTTTAGTTTTGTCTGTAGCAACTGCATTAGTTGAAAGAACTTTTTCTGCTATGAACATCATAAAGAGTCGGCTTCGCAACCGTATGGGAGATGAATTTTTAAATGATTGTTTAGTGACTTATATAGAAAGAGAGACATTTGATTGTATTGACAATGAAAAGATTATTCAATCTTTTCAAAATATGAAACCCAGAAGAATGGAATTTTAAATTATTTACTATTGTAAATTATTTTATTGTCTTAATTTGTTAGTTAAATAATTTGAGGAGTAATCATATTTTATAATACTATAATATAATTATAAAATTATTATTATATTTATACTATATATATTTTGCTCCCACTGATAAAATTTTCTGGATCCGTCTTTGCTACCTACAACGCCACATAGCCCAACAAATACAAAATAACGAGCAGCAAAAGAACAATAGTTAATGTGGACCACCTAAGCCGCCACATTACCTTCAAAAGAACAAACAGCACAAGAACAAAACAGATAATGTGGACCAAAAATACTGCCAACGTAACAGATGTATATATAGTTGAGAGGGAAAGTCATTACCAGGAAGTGGATGCCCAACAGCCTTCTTGTGATGTGCATTATGAAGAAGGGGTGGTTGGATCGAAATGTCTACTCCACCTCAGCAGCAGCCGTGCTCCTGGGGATATTGATGCACCCCATTAGACGCTGGGGCGGTGGAGGAGCGTGTAGATGGTTCGCTGGCACCTGGGGGGGTTGTCGTGTTGCCGGAGTCACCACCGGACAGAACATACGTCCTCTCCACTCCGGGTGACTAAAAGATGCGAACTCTGAAGTCATCCCTGCCATTGTGCTTAAACAGTAGAATGTTAGAAGGTTGTAGCTTGTAGTCATGATATAACCTTTGCCATCCCCTCCCTAGAGTGATCTCTCCCAACCCCTTCGGGCTACATGCAATCTTGTACGTTCGCTCTGACCTGTTGGCGACTGTGATGTATATATGGTTGCTAGCATTGGCGAGGAGACCATTTGTTAATGGTAGATGCTGCAGATATGGGTATATTAAGACAGAGCGTAACAGATAGAACTAAATGTGGAGAGTAGAGTCACAACAATTGGATAAAACAGAAGAGGAAGCTATAACCTACCATCGGTCGCGACGACTCTCCTGCCGCTTTGATTACCCTAACCACGTCTTCTTTCACATCGTTCTGCCCTTGTGCACGCGGGGATCTTGCTTTACCTGTGGCCATTTTTTCGTCGAGGCACCACGGAGAATTAGGGAAAATGATGAGAGTCACAACTTACAAGAACACCAACACAATGGATAGCGTGTGAATCGGGCGGATATGATGGGTGAATCCTATCTAATTAATGTAGTCAGACTTCCACTCGTTAGGATTATGTGCCATCATCCTTCGATGTAGTCGTCTTCTACAAGCCAAAAGGTTTGGTGCCTGATGGATCACATTAAATTTTTTTGGTTTTTTTTACCGAGAGTTTTGTTTTTAAAACCATTTTTTTGTTGGATCAGTCTCTATTAAAAGGCTTTAACCGTTCCGTTCACAAAACAAACTGATCGAACCATATATTGTGGGCAAAAAGGAGTATTTGAGTAAGTAGTAGTTGTTGGGCTTATATTATTACGTTGATCTGGCCCAGCAAAGCGTGATTTATGCCATAACGTTAATTAGGCCCAAAACATGCTAATTCATTTCACAAAAACAACAATTATACAACAAATTCGAATTCAAAAGAGTGGGTTCACATGTCACTGAGGTCTGAGCACAACTACAGCTAATGCAGATTACATAGTTCAACAACAAAACAAGAGTTTTCAGGATAACATATATATCCATAGAAGTTTAACAAAATATATGAAAGAGTGAAGAATAACGCAGCAAATAGGTTGCAACCGTCAATTCTGGGAGACTGACCAAAAACTTTCCAATACAGCCTGTATGTTAGTTAAAGGGCGACAACCGTAGGCCAAGGGCGGTCTGCATCCTTATGAATTTGTCGTCCACCTGTGAAATAACGATTACGTTCATTAATTCGAGAGACTAGCAACGGAGGTGACATAATTAGAAAAACCAAGTAAACAGATTTAACCTATTGTTGGAATTTCCTGTGGAATCTCCCCTATGGCCATCCAGTCCAAAACACATGCAGTAGAAACATGACTGCACAACAAGAATTTGTATTAGGCATGAGCATGAAGGATGTTTGGTTAACATGAACTGCATACATGTTTCGAAACTCACCAGGGTTGGCATGATGCAAGGCCATCTGGCTCTGCTATGCCGAAGCACATCACTCCCCTGGCCCTCTTTCGAAAATAGGCGGGGTATGCAGGGGTGGATATAATCCTGGATAGTTCATCTCCCTGTGGTGCAAAGTGAAGGTTATTTCCAAATATTTATACACAACAAGAATTAGAACTAATGTGCATGGAGAAAAATTTCTAAGTTCCATATGATGATCTTCCGTGTGGTGCTTTCCTCATCAAACGCGACCACCATCAGATACCAGTGCCTTGATATGTCTTTGACTGGAATATAAGCCTGTAAAGGAGATCAGCTAATATGCATCAAAGGATGTTAAGGGTTAGGTATGTTTTCCATGCAAGGAACAGAAACAGAGCAACTCATATAAGCCAGATTGTGGGAGGGTTTCATCCAGGTGTCCTTGTAAGTCTTGACCATTTCTGGCAGCAGCTTTGCCTCCAAAATGTCATTCTTAAAAAAAAAAAAAACACAAAGTGGGGACAAAATAAGTTCCAAGTGCATAACAAATTGTTAGTGGCCACAATGTGAGTTACGTGAGATGTGCAGGCACTAGATAGTTGGCCCATCCGGAGTCTGACTCCCCAAAGTTAGTCTCATGGCCAGAGCATAGAAAATGATATCGTCAAGCATTTTCCCTGGGTGGAGTGCGAGGAGTTCTTTTCTCCTGACAATTATGTCTCCCAATTTGACTAGCTCATCCCTGCACCAAATCCGCGATTAACTGGGCCACACAACCAATTCTATAGTGAAGACAATACAACATTAAAATGCTTACATTGGGTCTGCCTGAAGGTTAAATGCATATGTGGCGACCTTAATTCGGAACTCACTCAGTGTTGTATCTGGTGCTTTCACAGTGTTAAGCTGGCTTTCGAACAGCTTCAGCGAGTTGGCATGTGAGGCCTTTTACGTTGGAGCACCCATTCCAATAGGGCGATTTGGGGATAGTCCCTTCCCATGATGGATGCCCCCTAACACAATGGACTTCAACCCGCTGCCAACAGTGCCCTTTCGCGGGAACAACGGATGGGAGATCCCGATACTTTTTCTCTGTATCTTGGTCGGTCGATCAATCAACAGGAAACGTGGCAGATCCAGCACGACTAAGTTGTCGGATAAATTCCCCCTAGAAGGAAGGAGGATGCTCCCTGTTGAGATGGAAAATGGAGCCCATTACCTGAGATAAGATTTGGAACTACAATACGACGTGAATGTGACGGTTGTCCTGTATGAGACGACGAACTGTCCCTTACAACCTGTGTTAGTTATGGGTTATTGTTTGGGTCAGGACGCCAACCAAGTAGACCACAAATGTTAGCACAAAAAAAGGCCTTCTGTCTTTTTTTAAAACGGCGACAGATATACTAATATCATCGATGATGAAGTAAAATTTGGGATATTGGCCAAGAAATTTATAAATACATCCTATGTTAAAAACGATTTAACTTCTATGAAAACGGCGATGGAAATACCAACAAGAAACCACACAAAATTGAAATATTTGCAAGAAAATAAAAAAATATATCACATATGTAAAAAAAGTTATACCTCCTGAACAAAAGTAAGGAAAAAACAACTTATACCTAATAGGATGAAGACAATATCTTTAGATACATCCGATATTCTATTTGTAGAAGATGTCGACTTTATTGAGGGAACGAAAGATGACAAATAATGGCTATACTCATACTGAATAACTGAACATATAACTGAATAACAAACAGTGGCATGATAGACATTATCATTTGGAAAATATGACTGGTTACCTTTGAACCCCAGTTTCCACTAACGCTTGTCTGGCTTTGGTAGTTTGTCACACCCTTTGGGGGAATGTTGCCAGCGAGAATTGGTGTCGTGGTCATCCGTAATAGTTATGAAAAACATGGTCTCGTAGTCATCAGGGTCACCGTAGATAGAGGTGTATGTTTTTACGAAGGGGAGAGCGCTGTCGCCAAAGAAACCATTTACGTCAGAGGCCCTTTTGCGGCTCGCATTCTCTTGCAAATGGCACATAGTCGCGGCTCAGGCCCAGTCTTATCGGATGTCAACTTCGCCACGTTCTGCTGAATCATGTGGATGACAGAACACAGTAGTCCCACGGCCTCGTCGCGCTGTTGCTGACGACTCTCGCATTCATCAACCTTGGATAACATGCCCTGTACGGTCTTGACAAGATCATTTACGCTGGTGGCTAGGTCACCGTTGTACGAAAGATTCTGAAAAAAGAAGCCGTTAACACATATAGACGATCTACATGTAGCCATCCTTAGTACGTATCCAATAGACGGCGGCTAACCATTGTACTTATAGTTTGTGGTGGCTGGGTCAATGTCTCCTCTTTGGGGATATCGGGCAAATCGTCGGTCATCTCGAAGTGGCCATCGGCAAGTGGTGACTCGACAATGGCCATGTTGTTGAACATTGTTTTTCAGTGAAAAACTAAGTTAGTGGGAGTAATATGGGTGGTCTATGCCTGTTGTGTTACAAGCCTTTTAAACCGGAGGAAACCAATGTTTTGTTATCTTGCGCTATCTACATTTCCAACGAAGTTCCATTGCCGTATACGCTGCATCTGAGTATCGTATAAAGTTTCCACCAAGGAGTTACTACTAAGGTGAAAGACTCACAGAGTTTCTCACTGGTCATTGTCAATGCATTGGACGAGGATGAGCTCAGAACAGGAGGGAAGGTCAATTATACTTTCATTAAATGTCCAAATTGTCATCATGCGTGGCAAGACAAAGGCAAGCTTGGTTGGGTTCATGGAAAGCACCTAATGCACCGATATTAAATGATGTATTACAGTGTGCATGTATGCATTAAACCATTTATATGGGTTAATAATTGCATGTTATACACAGTTATGCATGTTACAGCGCACTAAACTATGCATATATGATTTAGATACTGTTTCGCTTAATACACTTGTACATATTAGCATGTTTCCAGAAAGGTTTATTTTTTTATTATTGGAAAAACGGGGTTATTATATTTTCTGGGAGGAGTGGCAACCTTGATGTGGTTACACTTTAGTTCGAAATTGCATGCATCTATATCCAAAATTTTTTAACTGGTTATTCCAGTGTGGGTTTAAAGCGACAAAAAGTTAGTTTCAACCACCCTAAAAAATACGAATAAACTAATGCTGCTGCATTAGAAACCTCGGCGGGAGTAAAGAAGCACTCTATGCAGCCTTCATTTTGTCTCATCCTTAACTTTTTTCCAGTTATCACTGCACATACTGCCAAAAAGACAATCCCAACATAGGACAAATAAGGTAGAGTCAACTATCACAACAGAGCATTAATTGCAACAAGCCACACCTAATTACACTTTTCCTTAAATTATAACTATCTTAGACATTGTTCTAATAAACTAGTTAATTCGGTTTGAAAGTTAAGGTAATACATAACGCTGACTAATACCAAAAGTGACAAACTAAATGATTCTGGAGGGCATGTTGTAGTCCCACAGAACCTTATTTTGTCCACAAGCAACTGATTGCCTTGGCCCACCATGTGCTCCCCTGTTCCGTCGATAAGTACGTCCTGCGAGGAAGCTGATTTCACGGTGTCCGTCGTTGCTGCCACTGATCTGCCCACATCTTAACCAAGCTGCCGATTGCGTTAAAGGGTCCACCCGCAAGGGAGACGGCCGTTCTACCGTGGAGTGTAGAATCCTCAAGCTGCGAAACACAAACATTATGGGGATGTAAATTACTGCACATGGACATATTTTAGTTACATTCATACGCAGGTACTTACAACGCCACTAATTTCATAGGGTTGAAGGAACATTCAGGGTGGAGCCATTGTATCACCTAGGCAGCAGAGCTATCATTGCAGAATGTAAATCGCAATGGATTACACTTGACAGTAACATAATGTTCCCATATACAGACCCAATACGCACAAAATAAGATGCACCTAGTATTGCAATTTGGTATCCCATTTCCTCTCCGAATCGACTGTAATACCCTAATATTCAAAGCCTTATGCTCGAGTCATAAGTCAATGTTATTACGGTGGTACGATTCTCAGGTGGATTTTTTATATATAAATATAAGTATAATTGAAAGAAGTATTAAATGAGAAGCCTGAAAAGAGTAAAAATAAAATCGCTAGGTCGTAACCCTCACGCATCGACAACTAAAAGATAAAGCGTGAAGTCGAAAGCGTTATAAGGATAAAGGCATAAAGGAGATAAGAGAAGAACAATCTATAGATATATAACATAAGTAAATAGCCACTAGTCGCGACCCGCGAAGTTTAGGCTGGCTAGGGTACAGTATAACAGTAGTTGACAACAGTATCTCCTAATCTCTCCCAAAGAAACATAAAAGTCTCTATAGGCAAGTCCAAAAGAGTTCAATATATATTATAAGCTTTTCAAAATAAAGGTACAGAGATTCTAAGCAAAATATAAAGTAGAGAATATAAAGATCTTCTCCATCTCTCAGATAAATCATAGCTCACTTCTGAGCACCTGGACTTGTATCTGAAAAATAAGAGATATATACAGAATGAGAACCCCCGACCCATGGGTTCCCGGTTCAGTAAGTGCCAAATAAATACAATGCATTGTAATAAAAACTCACTAAGCATCCTAAACTTCCTTTCACCAAACATTCACCCTATGTTCTTGCTAATCTATAAATAGGCAACTGTCATAAGGGAATGTTAAATCTAATTCATCTTCCTCATGCTTTCCAACTTTCTAACTCTCCAACAAATCAGAAACGTAAACAAAATCATCACCAGTTATTCTGTCTCAACAATTCTATATCAATACATCATATCCTCACCTAGAGCAAGGGAACTCACTTCACTACGTCTACCCAAGAGACTCAGATTATCTCATTCAATAATCATCATCATTATTCAATTACATCAACAACTCATCTCATCCAGAACAGCCCTCAGCGTCCACCGACACCAGCATGAGGGACCTCTCAGTTGTCCAAACACAAGCAATACAGACAAGTAATACACAATTAAAGTACAAGTAGAACAAGTAGCACATAATCAGGTAACATAGCATATATGATATAGCAATCCAAAACAAATAGGCAAACCCAAACAATTCAAACATATGCAAATGATGTATGCCTGCCCTATGGCTGATGAGTCTCATCTGTCAGTTATAAAGCCAACCCGACAAGTCCTGGTAGCTAACCATTAGACTGTCTCTCTGTCGTGCATTCCCAACTCGAGTTATTCTCAATCATAATCATGATCATAATCATAATCATACAACACCCACACTGGTATTTATCCATACAACACCCACACTGGTGTTTATCCACGGGGGCGAGCTCATCCAGAACTTTCACAGTGTCCGGCCACACTTACGACATCGGGTCAGCAGAGTATCGAGTCTCAACCTGGAGCACGTGGTGGCTAGTCACTGCTTTCATCCAGGAAAACTCGTATCTCAGATAATCATTCCACATTCATTCATAACATTCCATAATCATTCATCATGACCATATCGTCATTTATACATCACATAATTGCACATTTATACATCACTCATCATAACCCGGGGAAAGTGGGGCGGAACCACAACCTTTGCATCTACCCGAGGAGCCTCTATACTAACCAACCTGGAGCAAGTGGGGTGCAACCACAACCCTTGCATCTACCCAGGAGGTACGTTCTCATATGCCCAAGAGGAACCAACGAGGGAATCCTAACCTTCCACCATCTTGCTGGGGGCGATTTTACAATACCAGGAGGAATAAGGAAGGGGATCCTCACCTTCTTTCATCTCTCTGGAGTCGCACTTCTGAGAAAGAGAGCTCAAGATAAAATAATAATTCAAAGCCATATTTTCATTTCCAGCCATAAATCAATATTTATCGTATCCATCTGGCTCATGGTATAAACCATAACCAGCCAATAATCATTATAAAATACAGCCCTTTGGCTCATGGCATACACCGCACTTCCATCATTATCCTCAGCAACTCATACAATCATCATTAATCATAACTCATCATTAATTATCCTCTTACTTCATCCACAAGTTACCACATCTCATAGTCTATTCCCATCGCTAGGCATACTATAAGTATTTAGGATATAAAGGGTGAGAATGGAGACTTGGAAGTCTGAAATTCGGTTTTAAAAACTCAAAATCAGCTTTGGGGTGAAAATGGGTCACGCGTGCGCGTCGCCCACGTGCACGCATGGAAAGCAAAAAGTTACAGTGACGTGTACGCGTCACCCACGTTTACGCGTGGATGGGAGAAAAGTAAAGTGACGCCTGCGCGTCAGCCACGCGTTCGCGTGGTTGCGTTTTGTGCCCCACGCACAAAACCAGCACAACACCCGCACAACTCTCGGGAACTTTGGCTGGCCACTTGAATCAGTACATCGACGCGTACGTATCGGTCAGGCGCACGCGTGGGGGAGTGAAATTTGAAAGTACGATCTGCCAAAAATTTTACTAAGTTAAAAAGCTGCAGAATTTCATTTTTAAACCTCAAACTTCCACTACACATAATTTCTCCTATAAAATTTTTTTTTCAACCATTTTTGAACCGTTGGAAAGATCTTTGAATAAACTTTCATAAAATCTATTTTTGAAGAATTCCGAACTCTGTGGACCGAGTTATGAACCGCCAAAGTTGGTCAAAAATAAGTTTTTACCCAAACATAGAAATCACTAATTTTTTCAATGTTCACAAGCCAAATTCATTTCTACTCATCCAAATAACCACAACCCAACCACATTCACATAATTATACTCAACCAAACCAAACCTACCTCCTCTACATATTTTCACCCAAAACTATCAAATTTCACACCTCAATTCCTCAAACCTTATTATTCAATAACCAAACCAATTATTCACACATTCAATATCTAAAATCCATCCAATCTCTTATATCATCACACAATACACATATCAACTTACCTTTCTTACCTCTTTTCGGCCTCTGACCCAAAATTCACGGCCTCCGGCCCAAATTCACAATTTAAATGCATATTCCACAAACCAATACTCGTTATCCAATTCATCAAATTCTCAACACACCAAACATACAATTCCCACAATTCTCAACCCAATCATTAATTTATATTACATATCAACTATGCATATTAGTACCAACCATTTACACAATCCAAACCTAATTCTAGGGGCATCTAGCCTAGGAATTCTCATCACACCACACGGTACTTAAATGAAACTTAAACCGTACCTCTTATAGCCAAAATAATTGAGCTTCTTCTTGAGAGTCTCCACCAACCCTTAGCTCCAAACCTCACCAAGGTTCCACAAGCAACACCAACCTCCCAATTGTGCACCAAAATCACCAAATACACTAACATAACCAATTTTACATATATACATTAACCTAGGGTTTATGAAAATGATAAATCATAAGGGTTAGAGGTTCCTTACCTTAATCTATGAAATTGGTTGATGGAACTCACCAATGGCTCATACTAGAGCACTCCTAAACAACCAAAATCACAAGATTTCCTCAAAACCTAAACCAAATTCGAATTTAAAGAGAAAAACGAAAACTGGGCAGAGGACAGTGGATTAATCACCAAAAAACTTAGATATAATTGTAGAGGATGAGAAGAGTGGCGCGTGGCTGCAAACGGCTCGTCAATCAGAGTTCCGTAGCAAAAGTTATGAGCATTTGAAGGTGGAGCTAGGATTAGGTTTTCTCCTCTCTCCTCTCTTCTCTCATAAAAACAACTAGATTTTTAAAATTTTTTGAAAAAGTCAAATCTAATTTTCGAATTTATGAGAGAGAAAAAGGGAAAGATATTTTTTTGAATTTTTATGATGAGAGAGAAAAACAAGAAAAATGATGCAATGCATGAACGTTATGGATCAAAACAATGAATGCATGCAAGAATGCTATGAATGTCAAGATGAACACCAAGAACACTATGAAGATCATGATGAACACCAAGAACATATTTTTGAAAAATTTTTAATGCAAAGAAAACATGCAAGACACCAAACTTAGAATTCTTTAATGCTTAGACACTAAGAATTCAAGAATGCATATGAAAAACAAGAAAAGACACAAAACATGCAAATGCAAAGATCAAACAAGAAGACTTACCAAGAACAACTTGAAGATCATAAGGAACACTATGAATGCATGAGAATTTTCGAAAAATGCAAGGTGCACATGCAATTGACACCAAACTTATAACATGACTCAAGACTCAAACAAGAACACAAAAATATTTTTTTGATTTTTATGATTTTCTAATTTTTTTTGTATTTTTTTTTCGAAAATTATTTGAAAAAGAAAAATAAGGATTCCAAAATTTTTAATATGAATTCCAGGAATCTTATGCTCTTTAGTCTAAAGCTCCAATCAAAGGGTCAGACATGGCTTAATAGCCAGCCAAGCTTTAGCATTTAACAGGTAGATCATGAACAGTAGTAGGTGGAATAGCACCAACTAGCTTGCTCTTGATAACAAATTGGAAGCCTCAGTCCCAATGAATTCAGACATGGCTTTACAGCCAGCCAGGCTTCGCATGCTTCATGAAACACTAGAATTCATTCTTAAAAATTCTGAAGAAAAATATATTTTTGAAAATATTTTTATTATTTTTTTTATTTTTATTATATTTTTTTCGAAAACAAAGGAGAAAATTTTTTTTTTGAAAGATTTTTGAAAAATTTTTGAAAAGAAAAACAAAAAGAAAATTACCTAATCTGAGCAACA
>NC_029788.2:107164003-107164768 GCF_000816755.2 Arachis ipaensis
TGGTGCGCAGAAATTGTGATTACACTTTGATTATGTAAAATTCATCGCTCTTTCTTTCCCTGGTAATGGCGCCAAAAACATGATGCCAATACCATGGTTCACAACTTCGCACAACTAACCAGCAAGTGCACTGGGTCGTCCAAGTAATACTTTACGTGAGTAAGGGTCGAATCCCACGGAGATTGTTGGTATGAAGCAAGCTATGGTCACCTTGTAAATCTCAGTCAGGCAGATATAAAATAGTAGTGGGGTTTTCGAAAATAATACTAAAATAAGGATAGAAATACTTATGTAATTCATTGGGTAGAATTTCAGATAAGCGTGTAGAGATGCTTGCATTCCTCTGAACCTCTGCTTTCCTGCTATCTTCATCCAATCAGTCTTACTCCTTTCCATGACTGGCTTTATGTAATGCATCACCATTGTCAATGGCTACTTTCGGTCTTCTCTCGGGAAAATGATCTAAATGCCCTGTCACGGCACGACTAATCGTCTGGAGGCATCACCCTTGTCAATGGTTACATCCTATCCTCTCAGTGAAAGTGGTCAACGCACCCTGTCACGGCACGGCTATTCATCTGTCGGTTCTCGATCATGCTGGAATAGGATTTACTATCCTTTTGCCTCTGTCACTACGCCCAGCAATCGCGAGTTTGAAGCTCGTCACAGTCATTCAATCATTGAATCCTACTCGGAATACCACAGACAAGGTTTAGACTTTCCGGATTCTCTTGAATGCTGCCATCATTCTAGCTTACACCACGA
>NC_029788.2:107164994-107176794 GCF_000816755.2 Arachis ipaensis
GAACAGAAGTGGTTGTCAGGCACGCGTTCATAGGGAATGATGATGATTGTCACGTTCATCACATTCAGGTTGAAGTGCGAATGGATATCTTAGAAGCGAAATAAGATGAATTGAATAGAAAACAGTAGTACTTTGCATTAATCTTTGAGGAACAGCAGAGCTCCACACCTTAATCTATGGAGTGTAGAAACTCTACCGTTGAAAATACATAAGTGAAAGGTCCAGGCATGGCCGAATGGCCAGCCCCTCTGATCTAAGAACCAGGCGTCCAAAGATGATCCAAAGATGTCAAATACAATAGTAAAAAGTCCTATTTATAATAAACTAGCTACTAGGGTTTACAGAAGTAAGTAATTGATGCATAAATCCACTTCCGGGGCCCACTTGGTGTGTACTTGGGCTGAGCTTGAATGTTACACGTGCAGAGGCCATTTGTGGAGTTGAACGCTAGGTTTTGATCCATTTCTGGCGTTCAACTCTGGTTCTTGATCCATTTCTGTTGCTGAACTCCAGAATTGGGTAGAGAGATAGCGTTGAACGTCACTTTACGTCATCTATCCTCGAGCAAAGTATGGACTATTATATATTGCTGGAAAGCCCTGGATGTATACTTTCTAACGCAATTGGAAGCTTGCCATTTTGAGTTCTGTAGCTCCAGAAAATCCATTTTGAGTGCAGGGAGGTCAGAATCCAACAGCATCAGCAATCCTTCTTTCAACCTCTGAATCTGATTTTTGCTTAAGTCCCTCAATTTCAGCCAGAAAATACCTGAAATCACAGAAAAACACACAAACTCATAGTAAAGTCCGGAAATGTGAATTTAACATAAAAACTAATGAAAACATCCCTAAAAGTAACCAGATTCTACTAAAAACACACTAAAAACAATGTCAAAAAGCGTATAAATTATCCGCTCATCACTGTTCTAATTATAAATCCTAATTTCTTAGCCTTATTTACTTATAATTAATTTTCTCAGCTGCAGTACCAGATAGATCTCAACCGGTACTGCCGGTCAAAATTCTAGTGCGCGTTTTTACGCAGAAAACTATGTTTTCTGACTCAGAAAAATCCACTGAGTCCAAATATCATATTTAAATTATCAAATTCCGATTGCTAGATTTTCTAACCATATTCGCTCCTACTTAATTTATTATTTAATTAATTACGGTTTGACCGGATTTTACATCGACCACCTACCCATGTCTTCAGGAGTGAACTGTCGCAGGGGTCCAAATGCCAGAGAAGTCATCATTGCATAAAGCATTTCAAGCTGAAGTATAGACACCAAATTAGCCACCGAAAATGCATAATTTTGGTTCAAATATGGGACAGTAAACAAGAACAGATCACGTTACCACGCGTTCCATGAGCTGCTCTCGGTCGCTGACCATATTCACGTCCGAAAAGGAGTCTAGGTGGTACACGGTCTTCTCCCCAAAATTGACCACCATGCAGTACCAGTGCATGAAGACATCCTCGATGGGGATGAAGATTTGATAGCAAACGAAAATAAAAAACTCGAAATTAGTACGAATGGGGTCAACAGTCGTGAAAGTAATGCCGAATGCCAAACAGTCCGTATGGATCGAGATACAAACCCTGTTCAGGAATCTGGTTGGTTTCAACCAAAAAGACACGTATATCTCGTTGAGCTCCACAATAGACAATCCCTTACTAACGTCATCCTATAATAACAAATAAATTTAGTTAACATTCTAGTAACATATGCACATGTGGTATCCATCGTTGCAACCGACCAATCTACAGTTTGTTATGTTAACCACTCACAGCGAAGCTTGGCGGGAGACACCAAAAATAGGGATGCTTAAGGTGCTGTATAGAACAAGCGTTGCGCATGGCCACCATCTCCACAACGGCTTTGTCAATGGGACGCCCAGGTATGAGGAATTGGATTTGCCGCCTTGTTAGTTTGTACTGGAGCATTCTCACAAGAGTGTCCCTGCAACAGATGGGCACATCCCATGTTATTGTTGTTGTTTAAGGATGCATAATTGTACAAATATCGCGTCAAAGTAATCAGGGATTATAACATACTCCATGGAATGACCATCCGAGAAAAGGAAGTTGAACAGGAGGGTCTCCGCTCGGTTAAAGTCCATGGCGTAGGTTGCCTTAAACATCTACGTTAAACAGACAGGGTTAAATGCAATTGAAACAACTACGCAAATGTGGAAGAATTATCTATGGAGATGATTTCATCATACCCGTGTGTTAGCCGTCGAGAAGGTGGATTTGCCTGTCGGGAGCTATTATCGGCCGCGTCGCATGACCACTGACGGGGACACCCAATGGTGTGACGTCTAACAGTGCATCGCACGCAACTCCACTTTCCTAGGACAAAATCTCAGCCGACTCAGGCGTGGGTTGCACCACGAATGCTGCTCTGCTCGCACCTTCCGCCCTACAAATGATGACATCAGGAATTAGGTATCTACACATGTAACGTATATATCGAACGACGTATGCAACACAATCTTTCTGCCGCATAGAGTTCCTTACCATAGAGTCAGAGGTTGCTGTGTCCCGCCGGAAACATTGAACATGTTCGTCGGCTTCATCGCTGTTGAGTGAGGGTGCTTCAGATTTGCTTAGTGTTTCTTAGTTAGCACGCTTTAAAGCGAGCCACACCGAATTCTGTTGGCACTAAAATTTTTGTCAAACGTTGAAAAATGGCACTTGAAACCTATACCAAGCTCCCTTTAATCAGCCAAATAATCATGTTGTTGTTTTTCGTAGCATTGCATCATTAACGACTTCCATTTCATATGCAGCTACTATTAGACTTTTAGTGTATCTCAGAAGTTGCTTTTTGTCACAGTGTATAGTTTTATTCAACATCACAGATATTTAACGACTCCATAAACCATGAGGGTCAAATTATTTGACGGCCATATTCACGGTTAAATAAGAGTCTTTTTGAAAAAAACAAACGATAATAAAAAAATTTACATATCGCCATTGCCGTTATTTTTATAAATTTTTAAAAATAAAAATAAACTATACGAAAATAAGAAAAACTAAGGAAAATTATTTAAAATTATTCATAAAATAATAATTGTACCCCTAAAAGTTTCGGGTCTAAACAAAAGCTATAGGAAAAGTTAGAAGTAAAACAGTAAAAGTGGTAAGTAGAATATGTAAATAAATTAATAAAAGGTAAAATAATTTTTTAGGTCCCTAAGGATAGAATTAGCATTAATTAAAAGTATTATGAATTATTTGGTCATAGAAAAATATTAGGATTAACTAGGTAACATTTTGACGCTAAATCATGTTAAACGGTAAAACTAGAGTACTTAGGGGCATATTAGTAATAACACTAATGGTGAAAGCATAAACCATGAACTCCCGGAATCCTAAACCATCATTCGTTAACCGTGATCCCTAACCAAGCAACCCCAAAGTGTACACCACAAATCCTAGACCGTAAACCATAAACCATGAACCCTAATCAAGAAACCCTTAACCCCAAACTATGAACCCTAACCAGCTTTCCTAAAATCGTAAATCCTAAACCGTAAACCATGAACCCGTTGACAAGAAACCCTAAACCCCCGAGCCATGAACCCCAAGCGGCTTACCCTAAACCCTAAACTCTAACCCGTAAATCATGAACCCTCGATAAGGAACCCTAAACTGTATACCATGAACCGTAACCACGAAACCATCAAACCTAAACCCGGAATCCTAAACCATCAACCCTTAACTGTGATCCCTAACCAAGCAACCCCAAAGTGTACACCACAAACCCTAGACCGTAAACCGTAAACCATGAACCCTAATCAAGAAACCCTGAATCCCAAACCATGAACCCTAACCGGCTTACCTAAAATCGTAAATCCTAAATCGTAAACCATGAACCCGTTAACAAGAAACCCTAAAACCTCGAACCATGAACCCCAAAGCGGCTTACCCTAAACCCTAAATCCTAACCCGTAAACCATGGACCTCAACAAGGAACCCTAAACCGTATACCATGAAACCATCAAACCTAAACCCGGAATCCTAAACCATCAACCCTTAACCGTGATCCCTAACCAAGCAACCCCAAAGCGTACACCACAATCCCTAGACCGTAAATCGTAAACCATGAACCCTAATCAAGAAACCCTGAATCCCAAACCATGAACCCTAACCGGCTTACCTAAAACCGTAAATCCTATACCATAAACCATGAACCCTTGACAAGAAACCCTAAACCCCGAACCATGAACGCCAAGCGGCTTACCTTAAACCCTAAATCCTAACCTGTAAACCATGAACCCTCGACAAGGAACCCTAAAACCTATATCATGAACACAAAACCATCAACCCTAAACCCGGAATCCTAAACCATCAACCTTTAACCGTGATCCCTAACTGTTATTCCTTACGTGACAACATCGTAACAGCAAAAATCAATTGTCCTGATTCCTCAACAAGAACACCAACGTTAATTCACCTGAACTTTTAAGGTAAGACTAAAACCTTTACACACCACACCATTCCCAGAACAATGAACTACTGGTGTATCATGATCACTGAAGAAAACGATGTCCAAATTATGTACAGGCAAATAAACCATGTCCTAACGGTCTCGAATCCAATTGGAACTGGATAGTCCCACTACTACCGCGTATCTCAATTGACGGTCACACCGCTTCAACAAGGACTTAGTTAAATTCCATAATGAATACATTAATGTGAGTTATCCGTTTTCCAACCTTCCACAAAAACTTACAACCTTTTCGGCTGCCACATTTATGTAACAAAGTTGTGTGTTATTCAACTTTACGTAAAACTCTCTATTAATTTCAACTTAACATGGAATGACTTAAAAAATAATTTCAATTACTTGAATATGAAAATAACCACAGAATAACGCAAGCTTCAAAACTAATTATTCAATGAAAAAACAATAACATATTCGAACCTGCATGTAACGATATTTTTCCTTTTTCCTGTGTAGGAACCGTTGTAAACCACGCATAAAGAAATAAATCGTAAGTATTAAATAACAACACAAAGCTAAAAATCATAAACCCTACACGGCTACACCAAAAACGTTGCATACTCAACCATTCACCAGAAACCCTAAAACCATCAACCATGAACCCTAACCAAGAAAACCTAAACCCTAAACACTAAACTGTAAACCCTAAACCCCAACTTAAATTATCCATGACGTACTGACTTAGCAGTTTAGAGTTCAGAAAGGTCACTAACTACAACCAGACTACACATAACATAAATATAAACAAACCGCAAGAAATCTAACATACGCGACAGCCATGCAAGGCTTGGTAAGCAGCTAGCCGCTCCCTCAACAGAGCGTTCTCCTTCTCCAGTTCAGCGGCACGGGCCTCCACGAACAAATTGGAGACCAGATGCAACTCCAGAAACTGTTCCTTGCATCGGTGGGTCACCTGGTAATTGAAGTCAAAGATCTCCTTCCCGGACTCTACCACAAGCGCTTCCAGAGATACAAAAGCGGCATCTTGCCTGGTCATGCATTCGTCGACTGAGTACCTCCTGAAGGCAAAAAAATTGACTCCGTCCGGCTTGCTACGCACTTGCACCATATACCCATAATAGCGCTCTCCCTAGACATGTACGCAATCACGTGGCAGAAACACTGGAGGCTCTGCCTTAAGCTCATTGCATGCCCTGCGCAGCATATGCTCAAAGTCCTCGATGATTACAAACTCATCATGATTCACCGTGGGGACAACATCTGAACGTTCATACGCAAAAAAACAAAATGAAAAACTAAACCTCAAGCATAACCGGGAAAAAACATAATTTAACACCACGTACCCTCATCCGGGAAGGATGCCAGGAGCATTTCTTCAGGAACAACAACTACCATCACTAACGCTGGGAGTCGACATTGTTCCAACCCAAAAAATTGTGATTCATTTCGTGCAGGATGTAACTCCCTTGAATCTTATTCACAAAATGCTCAGCAAACTTATCTCAAACACCAAAATTATATATAAGCGACATGCCTCCTCGCCTTCTCCAATCCACTTATCACTGGACACTCACATCCCTCTAACTTTCCTCATTGGACAGTCACACCGCTTCCCCAGGCTTTAAATTCGATATTAAATGTGTTAAGCTCACGTATCCATTTTTTCCAACTTCCACAATAACTTCAAAGTTTTTTTACTTCACATTAATAAAATTTTACGCGTCAGACTCTCTCTTTTCTATGTGTTATATGAAACAATTTAAAAAAAAATATATTCAAATACCTGATTAAAAGACTAAAGCCTTAACTATGCAGATTACAAAGCTAATTATTCAAAGAGTAAACAATAACATGTTTGCCCCAAGGTTTAACATTAGAGTTTTGACTATATGTCAAAGAATTTATACTACTAAATATTAGAGTTTTTCACTTTAATAGATATACGTTTAGTCGTTTACTATAACGTTTAATATTACGCATAAATTAGTAAAAACATATCTGCTACACTCCATTTCAAGATTCCAACGGGATCCGTAGACTTATAAATATGGTGGCACACTCATTTGCTACACTCCAATCCGGAACTCTATATACATATCCCCATCGAAATACGCACCAACAGGAACAAATGGAAAATGACAATCGGCCGTTTCTCAAATACCGCTTACCTTCCGTACGACATTTGGGTTGCCATAACCATTAAAGTGCGTCAAACTCCATTCAGGACCTGTCCAGTCTCAGAATGACCTGTACCACTGCGCACGATGCGGGAGACGACGATCTTGTTCACCACAGTGTTTCTATACCATCACCGCCACGCCGTGGTGGTGGAGCCGCGACACAGAGGGAACAAGATTCTTTGATCGATGCATGGCCACTGGCCATCCAGAGCTTCTGTTTTGGAAGGCGCTTTGGGAACTCTTCATGAGACGTAACCAACATGTTGGCTTCCAAATGCTGAATAGTGCAGCAAGTAGAGGCCATGAAGCAGCCAAATACGCACTATCAATGACGTTGCTCCTTTGCAGGGACGACAACGAGGGAAAAGGGAAAGGGATCGAACTGTATCGCCAGCTTGATGCGGCTGGTTTACTCGCTGATTGTAACGTAAGGTGCTTTTCAATTTTGACAATGTCGTGGCCGGGTGAGGTTCAAATGCCCCATATAAAAGAACAACATACAGTGTGTGCCTCACCAAGGTGCTCCACCAGGGGCCACATGGGTCTTCTGTATGACTATCGCAGACGGATAGCAGAGCGAAACTCTGCCCATGCTTTCGGAGGGGTTGCTCATATCCCCTGCATCCACTGTTGCACGGACTACGAGTTGGGTTCACATGTCGATTTAATGTTCTATTGTTTACACTTTGCCTCTAAAATTTCCGTATCAGATAATTCGATAGTAAAAAAAATTTTCTTTAACTAAACAATATGCTTTAGTTACACCCTAAAACCTTGATCAACTGTCCCAACTCTCAAATCATGATTTGCTTTTGGCTTGATTTTAATAAAAAAATTTCATTAAACGCTATTAAATCACAAATTATATCTTTGGGTTAATATTATTTTTACTAAATTGACTTAATTTTTTCATCAATAACAGTACAAAACTAAAAAACAAGTTATAATTTGTAGATGTCAACATAAATAAATTATAAAAATAAATCATATTAAAAAATTATAATTACTTAGACAGTTAATTTAAATCTCAAAAATTAAACAATTACATCTCTAGTACTAGTTGTAATTAAAATAACTCTAATTTATTTTACGTTTTCTTTTATAACAACTCAGTTTTTTATATATTGGTTCAACGAGGTCCATGTCATTCATCGAACCAAAAATAGGCTAGACCAACCTTAGTTTCTGGTCCTTGCAAAAGGACACATGTTAACCCTACATTCGATCACTTTCCAACCATTGGAAATTATACACAAAATAATTTTCGTGTTCGAATCACAAGACCAATCGTCTTTGGGTTTTAAAAACTCCAAAGCCAACCTCCCATCTTATCCAAACACAACACACCTCTCCCTTGGAATCTCAACATGTTATTATCTGTGGGAGGGTCCCTGGTATCTATAGTTCCTGGCCGGCCTGTCATAGCCAAGTTAACGAATTTAGTGGCAACCTCCATAAGTCTTACGACACCTTCGATGAAGCTCGTATGGCGTTCGAACAATTCCTCTATGCCGGACAGTTCACCCACAATGGTCCTCTGTTGCATCAAAATCAACCACTAACCATTCAGCAGAACCCATCACCGATTGTTGACCAAATACTCCCCTTAGAGGAAGGCATACATGGTCATCGTCTGAAAGAACATGGAGACAACCATCCAATTGTTGACCAAATACTCCCCTTGGAGGAAGGCATACAGGGTCATCGTCCGAAAGAACATGGAGACAACCACCCAATTGTCCGTCAAAACAACCAATCCAACTAAATGCAGCGGCAACAAATTCCCTACCCGTGTATTCTATTTATCTTCGTTATCATCTTGGTCCTTTACTTAGCTTTGGTTAGGAAGTAGGCTCCTCTTAAGCTTAAACCACCACCTACCACCATGTGTTACCTGCATTGAAGTAGGCTTACTTTTCACTGTCTTCGTTTGTTTACTTTTTAACATATATTGTATTGTATTAATTAATATAATATTCAGTTTACGCATAACATCGGGTTGTTATTCCACCTTAACTGTCATTAACACAGCAAAGTATAATTATTCAAACGTCATTTTAGTACTTTAACCCGTTAATCCATTTATCCTCATCCTCTGTTTACCTGACCATATACAGAACATGCATTCCAAAAGCAACCCCACAACAAATTTTCTTCTGTACGCTGTGTAACCACAGGTACAGCCGTACAGCAAGCCAGCCCACAGAAAAAGACAAAACCAAAGTAACGTAATCTTCTTCTAATCGAGGGATATCTCTGCCAACATTTAAAACAACTACTGCACAATAACGACAATAAAAATTCAGGGTAACACAAACAGGATTCAACACGAATCGTACTTTGTTGTATTATAAAGTAACGCCGTTAATCATAACATCATCAGTAATTATCACAAATTTTCAGACATTATCTACTAAACCTTGCCACTCAACAACAAACTAAAACACATTACATACTACTTTGCGCTTTAATCACCAAAGTAAAGGACACACAACAATAATTGAACAATTACAACATAACCAAACAACAACGACACATTCAGAACACACACATCAAACTCTTTCTCCTTCCACATGTCGTCTTACAAGGGAATCGTAACTGGCCTTCAGCTTCTCGTGAGATTCTTCCAGTTGACCTACCCTGGTCTGAAGCGCGTTATTTGAGTCGCCAAGAAGCTTCGCCTTTCTGTAGTTATAATCCCGAATCTCTTGTCTAATTACATCAAGCAACACGCATAGCATCTCATAAGCAGCATCTTCTCTTGCAACTTTTTCAATCATCGAGAAATGACTAGTGACAAATAGCTCTATCTCAAATGGATGCCTAGGAATAACAACTGTGAAGCCAAAGAACGGCCCTTGCTCTCCGACAAACCATTCCACCTTGAAGAAACAGGGGCAAGGGATCTCTGCCTCCAAGCAAACTTTCAGCAACCACTCCTCCATGCTGCTCACAACTGCAAAATCCGCGTTAAGCTCATCAGCCGGAATTACAGAAAGCCCTTTTGCGCAGTCATGGAACAACAAAAATCGCATAAATAAATAAATTTCTAAACCTAAAAAGATTAATAACCGGACATAAAATGACTAGAATAAACAGCACTAACAAAACTCCAAATCGAATAAAATTACATTCCATTACCGCAAAGCGTAGCTTCATAAATGCACTAATTATTGAAAACCAAATTCCATTTCACAAGTCTTACATGAAACAATTGGCCGGCAAGGATAGCCTCCGCCGGAGATAGCCAATTTCTTGTCGCCACCTCCATCCGGCCTGACTCCACCAGTTTCACCACTACCACCTTTCTCAGCACAAAAGGACGACATCCTCGCTTTGAAGCACGAGCATGCGTGTTCAAAGCTATTGAATCTGTGAAACTCAGAAAACGTAAAATCTACAACTTGTTGGTTCGCCTCCTCCTAACTCGTGTATACACCGAGCTTGTGCCCCTTCGTAATGGAAATGAACAAGAAGTGTTGCATATTCTCCTTCATCTCTCCTATCCTTCAGACTGAAGTGTTCAAATATGAACTCCATGCGCCTATATATAAACATTTATTGTCCATTCGAAATTAGGTTCTTGGTTTTACATTTTTTTTCAAGACATGATTATTAATGTTTCAACAAATTAATGAAGTTGAATTCCTCCTTGGAAATTTTTTCCCATTCCATTGTAACTTATTATGTTTCTGAATCAAAAAATTAAGTCCAAAATTTTATCACACTATAGGCCCCAAACTGGACCAAAAATTGCACATCCCACCAAAAAATCGGTTTCAACCCCACGCCATGAATTTTTTACATTTACAAACCAGCCACCAACGGGACCAAATTAAACTTCCACTCATTAACCACTCCCCCCTTCACCAGTGAACATTGCACCTATCACATGCCACCTCACCGTACCTCATCTACCCGTGGCACTCCTTCAAGTTGGATAGCAATGTAGAAAGGACAAGGTGCATCCTTCTCCTTAATTGGGCCGGTGCAGGCTATAATTCACCATATATAAATGGTGATAATCATGACATATTTAAGGTGATATCTATAACAAGGGACCACTTTGATAAAGACTTCAAAAACCACTTTTCATAAAGACTATGCGGGAGAATGTGACATGTGTCCTCATTTTAATTTTGGTTTATTCTAACCAGTTCTTTTACATAAAAAAAACCAGATCAATCTTACTCTACGCATAGAATTAGTTCATTCTAACCGATTTTTTTATTTTAAAAAAAAAAGATTTTTGGACTACCATAATATTGGGTTTTTTTTTGTCTTGCATATTGGGCTATTTATGTTAAAAAAATGAAAAGAGCCTGAATTAATCCATTACAAATTATTGTTGGAATTGTTATCACTAGATATATTTATTTTTTTTAGTAGAATTGGACTTCTTTATTTGATTAGAAATTATTTTCTATATGAATTTATATATGGTGTTTGTGTTGTATATATTTTTTTGGAGTCTTTTGTATAAAAGTGGAGTTACAAAGAGACTGATACAACACGCGTTGAAAGCATAAAATTTTTTTACTTGGTTCCAAGACATCTTTGCGTCTAATCCATGGCCACGTGTCGAGTTCCCAATAACACGCACCGTGCGTGTTAAAGATTCCCAGAATCCCCTTCCACGTGTCCATAACCACGTATCGTGCAACGGACACACGCACCTTGCGTGTTGACCCTGGTCTGCATGCAGTGACATGCGTCCTCTCCGGGAACCGCAACGTGCAATGGCACAATGCAATGGTGCTTTTAAAAGATGAGACGGAGCTTTGCAATATTTTTTATTCTCCAAATGTTCTGAAGGTGATTGAGAGAGATTGAGAGTGGAAGACGAGACTCTGACTTATTTGAAGAAGATAAGTATTAGTGAGAGTGAGAGTGAGAGTGACTAGTGTGTTCAGTAACTATGGTTCGCGATTATACTGATACAGCAGAATATGTTATTAATTATTTGGGACAGTCTAATATGATAAATTTATTATCTTTGTCAATTTAATATTTAGTATTTAGAATGTATTATCTTTAGCGTGGTTATTTTAATTGATATTATTATTAGCAGTTGTAGTAAGTTAAATAATTTAAATTTTTTTTGTTTATTTTTTTGTGATTATATTAACAATATATTTATTGT
>NC_029788.2:107177240-107192082 GCF_000816755.2 Arachis ipaensis
ACTAGTTCCACTAGTTCCTAGTTATTAATAGGTTTAATTACTTTGTTGGTTCTTATAGTTTCGCAAAATTTTCAATTAGGTCCCTATACTTTTTTCTTTTAATTGAGTCCTTGCACCAAATTTTATTTTTAACTGGGTCCCTATACTTTTTTTCCTTTTATTTGGGTCTCTGCACCAATTTTTTTTAATTGGGTCCCCCGTCCCTATATAATTAAACCAATTACTGTTAAGAGGGACCTAATTGAAAAAATAAAATTGGTGCAGGGACCCAATTAAAAGGAAAAAAAAAAGTATAGGGACCCAATTGAAAATTTTGCGAAACTATAGGGACCAACAGAGTAATTAAACCTTATTAATATTAATAAATACAGGAAATATAAAATATATAATTTTTAGAGTTTTATATATTTATTTTTAATTTCTGTTTTAATGTTTTTTAATTTTATTGTAATTTATATTATATTTTTTGATATAATTTTGATTTTAAATTTTGGACGATTATGAAATTGTTTTTAATTTTCTGTACCAGGCTAACTGGAATCTGCTGTCCTGTAAGCTTGATTTTCCAGAGATGTGGCACTGGCAATTGACCAAGTTTTATGAACAACGAGATTCTACCATGTATTAAGAGTGGGACAGATCAGAGAGCATTCTGCCTTGCTATATGCTCTTGTGGAAAGGTAGAGGTCGGAGACTCATTCTTTCATATTGCCAGCCGGTGAAGTTATAGTAACACTGGAGGACGTGTTACACATATTTAGCCTATCGATTGATGGAGAGGTTGTGACCAGTTGGACCGATAGCAGTCAGTATTTCTTGGCCAACCAAAGCATGACGATTTTTGGCAGTGAACCTGTTGTAAGTAGTTCATCTAAAAGTTACATAAAGCTGGCCTGGGTTCGCCATATTAGAGAGACACAACCTCTAGACACTTGGGAGTCTGTTCAGTGATACGTTAGGTTCACATCTTCTGTCTGCTGAAACCACCCTCTTTGCGGATAAGTTGACGGTGTATGCCCACACAAAGTACCTACCACTGCTCCAAAACTTTGAGCAAATAAGCACTTACAGTTGGGGGTCAGCAACTCTCGCACATCTTTACAAGTCACTGTGCCGTGCATCGCAGTACGATTGCAAGGAGATGGATGGCCTGCTTGATTTGTTGTTTGTTTAGGCGTGGGAACGAATGCCCTTTCTTGCCCCCATTCCAAGACAGCGGTTTGCATTCGCTGATATACTGGTTGCACGCAGGTCACACCGTAACAGTACATAATTTATTGGAGTTTGACTCGTATTTTATTTATGTTTTACTGGAAAGACGTAATTTAAATTCTGTTATAACGTTGTGCATTGCAGGTGGAGTCATCATCCATGAACCAGGACGTGGATGTCGAGGAGCGCAGTGTCTATTAGGCACGACATAGACTACATAGAAGAGGTCAGTATCGGTATTCATTTATAAGAATAATTTATTATATTAATAATCTAACTTAACCCATAAAACATTTTGCAGTTTGTTTGGCAGTCATACCTCAGCATCATCATCCCGGTCAAACTACATCACTACCTTGATGTGTGTGGCACGGTAGGGCCGTTGCTTTCATTCGAGTGTGTCGAATGGCATCTTGTGGACCGAGTGGTTTGTCAGTACGGGTATGCACAATCCCCCTTTGCCGGCACAGGTAATCCCTCTTGACCAACATTGTTACACTCTTCGGGGAGTACAGTGCCATGATTGGAGCACCATACTCGACTAATGGATTCAGCAATGGGAGAACCGCCGCAACAGTCAGTTGCGAGATAGGAATCAGCAACCAATCACTGACTTTAGCACGTCTGTCGAGTACCGTAGTTGGTATCTTGGATTATTCTGGATGTACCTGAGATTGTCGGAGTTCATTCCTCAGCAGCCACCCCATCATTCACCCCAACAGCCACCCCAGTAACCATATGCAGTGTTCCAGCCATGTCCTTATGATCGCCCACAACTACCTCAGCCATCACAGCACAACCATCACAGCTCGCATTACAGCCATCATAGCTAGCACCACAGCGAGCACCACAGCTTGCCTCACAGCGAGCATAGCCGTCTGGGATACGAGTTTACAGACTTTCCCCCATTGTCACCACAGGTTGATAAGTATGTGGATGATGCACTAATCTGTCGTTTCCTTTCTAGTAGTGCTCCTCTTGAGGATATCCTCCTTGTAGAGCCATCACAGCAGTCGCCGTAGTCATACTGGGCATTGGTGGATGGTTCGGCTTGTCGAAGCCACGTACCCCCACACCCGATAGTCGAGCAAGTGATTGCATCAATTCGCATCTTGAGATCGATACAGGTCATCTGAATGTGCTAACAGAGGCTCCAAGCAGTCTTGACTTGAATGCACCGACACAGCAGGAGGTTTTTGATGAGTATATCCCTAGTCCTTTCGCTCCAGCAGAAACAGGTGGGTCAGAAACAGTACAGGGACAGACAGTTGGTCATCAATACAACCTACAGACAGATGTCCCTCCACCGAACAGGTTTACTCCGTCAAGTGTGAACAGGATAGCGAACAAGTCGATGCAATTGTTTGCCGTGAGCTGATTAGTCGAACTTAGTTTATTTACTATTTGTATTAGTTACATTCATCTTCAGTTTAGTCGAACTTAGTCTATTTATCTTTGTGGTAGTCTATTTAAAATTCACAAAACTTCCTTCACTTTTGTACTATATTATTTTCCTATATATTGAGAATTGAGAAACAAAACCAAGTAACCAACTGCTACTAACTACGTACAAACAAAATCATCTAGCATTGTTAAGTATGTAGTATTTTTTTATCATCAATACTAAAGATTCAATCTCGATCTTGAGATAAAATAAAAGCAACATTCATATTTTTGAAAGGACTAAAAGAGCATAAATTGAAATTGGATTAAAAAGAAAAAAATAGAATTTAATTTATATCTGTAAACCATGTAAAATTAACAAATAGTTAGTCAATAAATTAATTTTTAATAAAAAAATTAGAAATATGAATTTTATACTTTTATGAGATAGAGCTAATTAAAATAAGAATTTTGATACTAATTTTAAAGAAATTAGTCCAAGATTGGGCCGAACCGGTCGAACCAGGCCCAAACCGAGCCCATGGGCCCAACCAAACCCATAAATAAAATGAGCTTCAACTCATTACCTTCTTCCTCATTGTTGTTTCACGCTGAAACATAAAAGGGGAGAGGAGGAAGGTTTCCAAAACCCTTGCCTCATTCAAATCACCATATATTCTCACTCTGACCTCCGATTGCCACACCATTTGCGGCCACACGTCCAGTGTGTCGAGCTCTACAAAGTCCAGTATTTAATTAGGCAAGAAAGTTAGAATTTCTATTTCGATTCTCTCATCTCCAATTTTGAAATTTTCTAAGTTTGGTGTTGAGATTTTGTTGAATCTTGATGTTTAGGAGCATTTTGACCTTGTGAATTTGTTGGGTCTTGCTTCAATTTTGTGTTGGTAAAGTAAGACAACTTTAAACCTAGTGAATTCCTTGATTACATGTGTTTGGATATTAAAATTGGTATATGAATGTGATAATATGTGTTAAGTAGTGTATATGTAAAATTGGAACTCATTTGAAGAGATTGGAAGCTTATTTGAGCCTTGGGTGTTGAGGTTTCGGTGTTGGAGGCTTGTGATCTCGTCACTTTGGGTGTTTTTAACTTAGGAGAGAAATCGGCCAAGGTATGGTTTTGGTTTCTCGTATTGAATATATAATGTCTCGTGAAAACTTAGGCTAGGTGACTATAGGATAGGTGTGAATGTATGAGTATGTTCATTGTTTAGAACCTTTGATGATATTTGTTGATATGGATTGAGTATTTGTTGGTGTTTATTGATTATGATGGAAATAGAATAATAAATGATGGTTTGATGATGATTAATAAGTTGGTAATAATGAATATGTATATATGATGGTATGTTGATGGTTGTTGGTATAATTGTGAAGTTTATGTAAGGGAGTTTTGTGAAAGTGAGATATAGTGGGTGATGGAAGGGTGTGGTATTGTGTTAATATGATATGGTATGTTGTGGTGCTGATTATATATATAGAATGTAGAGGTTGAGTCTGATTTTTAATGAAAATAGAGGTTGAGGGTTTTTGTGTAAAATTGATTTTTGACCGAATTTCGGCGAGCAATAAATTAGCTTTCGGACTCCCAAATTGTTTCAAACTTGTTTCATATAAAAATTGGATCTGTGAAGTTTACTCCGTTTGAAGAACGGATGAAAATACTTTAAAACGAAAAAGTTATGTGCGTCGGAAATTTGGAATGCAAAGTTGAAAATTCTGCAGCATTCAGCACTTTGCTATTCTGCATAGCTTGCGTATGCGACCACTGTACGCAACGCGACCAACCTATTCGGGTTAGGCACCTTGCGTACGCAAGCAGTGGTTTTTGAGGAGTTGCGTACGTGACCACCTGCACGCGACGCGACCAACCTATTCGGGTTGGACATCTCGCATACGCGAGCAAGGCGCTTGCATACGCAAGCATGGAAAATTGCACGCCCATGCGTATGTGTGACTCCTGTTTTCAGCAAACTTAATTTTATGTTTTAAAACCTAATTTCGAACTGTTAAACCTCTATTTTTACTCTTTTAACCCCTAAACCTTAGTTATGTGTTGATTGATGAGAAGTGTATTTATATTTGAATTATGAAAATGGCTAAAGAAAATAATGAATGTTGCATCTGAGTAATCTTTCTTGAAAGTGCGACCCCAGGAGATGGTAGAAGGTGAGGATCTCCTTCTTTGTTCCTCCTGGTATTGTAAAATTTCCCCAGCGAGATGATGGGAGGTTAGGATCCCCTCCTTGGTTCCTCCTAGGCATATGAGAACGTACCTCTTGGGTAGACACAAGGGTTGTAGTTTCGCCCCACTTGTTCCAGGTTGGTTAGTATAGAGGCTCTCCGGGTAGATGCAAGGGTGTGGTTCGCCCCACTTGCTCTGGGTTATGATGAATTATGTATAAAAGTGAAACTATATGATGTATAAGTGATGTTATGGCTATAATGAATGATTATGAAGGTTTATGCGGCTTATGCACTAAATTTTATCTGAGATACGAGTTTTCCTGGGTAAAGTACCGTGAGTTTTGCTATTTTGCAATGTTAGAATACTAAAATATCAAAAAAGAAAAGTAAGAGTGAAGCGATTAAATTCTGTATGCAAGGAAACTAACAATATAGTTCTTCATCCTTTGAAAAATTGCCCTGCTAGTGAGCACTGCACTAATAATGACACTAAGACCAGGTTCAGTGAGGACAATATTAGAAGCACTTCTAGCAGCATCTGTAGCATCAGCAACAACTCCAATTTCTGCCCTCTTTAATGCAGGTGGTCATTGACACCATCACCTGTCACTCCACATATATGCTTCCTCTCTTGCAGCCTCTTAACAATTTCATATGATCATTTTGCAATGTCACAGAAAAAAAAAAGAAAGGGTTAAAATGTTGGCCAGTGTCAATTTGCAACATAGTTATAGTATTGTTGGAAGTGTAGTAATTGGAACCAATGAAATCAAATAATCCTCTCGCAAGCCTTGATTCATGTGAAGAGAATTTTGATAATCTATTTTTCACTAGAGACTTCATGATAACTAGATAATCTTCTCTTCTCAATGGATCTATAAACCTGCACTCTCATTCTTAGTTTGATTCACCTTTCTTCTTGCAATGAATTAAAATCACAAAAAAAGTATCTAGATTCTTTGTATCTAAAATTCAAGACTTCAATAGCTCATTTACCTTAATACTCATTGATCATTCAAGAAAGCTATTTTGAAGATAAAGAAAGAATGCAAACAATTGATAAGAAATTGTCAATCAACCATTGAATTGAATTTACTAACTAAATAGAATCAGGGATAAATAACCAAACATAATTATGTTAATTGCACTGATTGTGTACACAAATAGTTCTCACCTTTATGAATCCAAAATGACTTCTTTCTCTGATGAACAAAGTACAAGAAAGGCAAGAAATACAAACAAAAAAAGGTACTAGTATACTAATATTTCTCATTATATGCAGCAACAACATTATACATCTAATCTAGAGCCTACAACAATTCCAGGGATAGAAGATTACATGGGGCACATATTGCAGAAAACATGATGAGATATCTAGAATATTTATAAATGAAATTACACCTATAATAGAGGATGCAAATGGAGAAAAATGGCAGATGGAGAGGAGATGAACTAGGGCACGATGGCAGGGGTGTGGGTGGGTAAGAGGAATAAGGGTGATAGAGGATCAAGAAGGGCGCAATGAGGCGAATATAATGGCTTACTTCGCAGGTGAATAATGGCTTACTTCCTCATCCTCTACAAGAGTCGTGAGTATAGCATCAACTTCGCAGGTGAATATCTCACAAGCAATAAAAGGGAACCTGTTATAGAATAATAGGAAAAACATGTATCATTACAAAAATCTATCAACCAGGAACTTAAAGCAATATCCAATCCAAGCAACCTACTTGAAAATTCGCTTCTTTTCAGCATCCTCAGCAGCTTCTTCAACAATGTAACGTATCAATTGTTCAACCTGTGCTTTTCCAGACAAACTTAAGTTTAAGGTGACTATTAAGTAGTTCTTCCAAAGTAAAATTGTCCCTATCTAAAATGGTCTCCACCTGCAATATAATACAATACATATAACAAATAATAAAATCACTAACAAATTGAAATTAAAGCGATTTCAGACTCCCAAAGAAATAAGGAATAAATGCAATCCAAATTTTAACTTTAGACTTAAGGTTGTAAGCTTTCCTACACCTTTGATAAAAAAGATTTTATTTAGAATATCAAAGAAAACATTAGAAATGAATTACGTCGTTGTTAGTTGTAAAAATAAACCTTCTCACAAATTACAATGCAGCAGATTATGTACATACTACTACTATTACACTGATCATTTACAAACTCAAATATTTCTGAATTCATTCAAAGCAAATTGAAGCCAACAACAATATATTATCTTCAATTTTCCCACTTTGTATCCATGGTGATTGAGCAACATATGCTTTCTTACCACACACTTTTAGAGTTCGTAAACCTTGTGTGTCTCCAATAAAAATGGTCAAAAAATCTATTTGCTATTTACCTTCAATAGTAACAACAGAACGATTAGAAGACACAATTAAACTGAATCAATTCTTAACTCTAAGCAGCCAAATTAAACCGAAGACAAAATTTGAATCAAAATCCTTAACTCTAAACAGCCACAATCAAACTGAATTAGTCAAATATATAGAGAAAAAATATGAATCAGAATAACCTGAAAGCATAATCTGAACCAAGAAGATATATACAAATCAAGGCTATCATAATCTTGACGCCCTTAAGCACCAAATAGTCGCAATTCAGAACAGTAATGCAGAGCTATCAACCTTCCACCATAGAAAATAGTATTTCAAGCTAAAAAGTAATACAGAAGCAATGCTTAGGAAGTCTACAAATATCTTTCTTTAACAAGCATTGAGTACACCGAACACAAATGCGAGCATGAACACAACTTTGTTACCCTGTTAAAAATAATCTATCTGCAATGAGTTTCTAATGTATACAAAACTTGAATTGTAAAAATCAACTAGTAAATTCGATTTGGAAGACATAGGAGTGAACAAGTTTAAGCAATTCTAAAAATTCATTTAGAAAGTTTACCGAAATCACTGCTTTTTCTTCTCCTTCCGCAAGAAAAAAACACCAGTCTCTTCATACGCATATTCAGGATGTAGGTGGTCACGAGGGGCCTTCTCGATATTGAAACATTAGACTTCCAATTTTATATGCTAGAAATCGAGTTGGAAAAAAAGAACAAAATAAAAATGCAAAAGAACTGAGCTTTATTCTTCTTCCACCCATAACAGATTGGACAACATGTTAAAGACAGTAGCAAAAAGCAACATAAATAGAAACATAACAAGATCGTACCTCCCATTCAGAAATAGTAACTATCATTTATCAATAATGAAAAATGCATAGAACCTGGAGAACAAAAACAATAGAGTCTCAATTTATCAGTCATTTGAAAGTATTAAAAGAAATTGATCGGTAAATTGCGTTCCTCACTCCTCCCCTCACCCATATTCATCCGCTTAGTAATTTAACAATTACATGTACCTTTTCTTAAGTCAATGTCAAAAGACACAACATTAATCACAACATATATATCTCAAGTAACATTGCCAAATGTTAGACTACTTACAAAATGAGTTTGACCAATAGAAATTTGACTAGCAATTACAAATTTTATTTCATAACCAATCCACTTGCTGAATGAATTAGCTAATTAATCTAACTCCAAATCTACTCTTCGATATAATAAAATAGTGAAATTTGATATCTACCGCATCAAAGCAGTTGAATATGATGCATTATCTGATATCTACCACATCAAATCATATATCAAAAGAGCAATAATTAATATATAATGCGTGTCTTCAATTTATCACATATTAATTTAAGCAATCATGGTGGCAAAACAGGGCAACTCTTACTAATATGTACTAGCGGCATAATGCTTTTCTATTATTTTATTGTTTTATGTCATACCTTTTCTTTGATTTCTTATTAGTACTAAATATAGAAGCATAATCCATATAGATCATAAATCAATAGCTCAAAATTGCACAGAACAAGCCGCTCCTTCCAAAAATTAGTCTTCCTTTACCACCTTTCCACTTCACCTTGAAAGCCCTAAATGTTTCAAAAATTCGAGCAAGTTGCTGTGTCTCTTCTTTTACCTGCAGAACTAGAAACTCAGATACTGAAGAACGCATACAATAATCATATAGGAGGCGAAAACTATATTGATAATGAAGAAGTATCAAAGTAGTTGTAAATTTTCTTGCATTGAAGACAATAAGATATGAAAATGAAATGGATTTTCGGAATAAAAAACTAATATGGAGTTAGAAGTTAAAAAGACAGTAGGATTTTTGTAACACCAGGTTTATATGTAAAACTTACTAGCAGAGGTTTCTTACCACCTACTCCTACTCACAAATGGAAACCTTCATTTCACATTAACAGAGACACATTCTATCCAAGTATGGATTGGAAGGGGAAAAAAATTACCAGATTTTTCTCAACCTCAATTCTTTCTTCATATTTGTTCATATATTAGAAACATGCCATTGAAGCCATCGAGCACAGCATGAATTATATCCTTGGTGAGCAGCTCGTAGAAGCCATTGGTGCTAGTTTCATCAAACACGTGTGATGAGCGGATAATTTATACGCTTTTTGACATTGTTTTTAGTATGTTTTTAGTAGGATCTAGTTACTTTTAGGGATGTTTTCATTAGTTTTTATGTTAAATTCACATTTCTGGACTTTACTATGAGTTTGTGTGTTTTTCTGTGATTTCAGGTATTTTCTGGCTGAAATTGAGGGACTTGAGCAGAAATCAGATTCAGAGGTTGAAGAAGGACTGCTGATGCTGTTGGATTCTGACCTCCCTGCACTCAAAGTAGATTTTCTGGAGCTACAGAACTCGAAATGTCGCACTTTCAATTGCGTTGGAAAGTAGACATCCAGGGCTTTCCAGCAATATATAATAGTTTATACTTTGGCCAAGAATAGACGATGTAAACTGGCGTTCAACGCCAGCTCTCTGCCCAAATCTGGCGTCCAGCGCCAGAAAAGGATCCAAAACCAGAGTTCAGCGCCAGAAATAGATCAAAACCTGGCGTTCAACTCCACAAATGGCCTCTGCATGTGGAAAGCTAAAGCTCAGCCCAAACACACACCAAGTAGGCCCCGGAAGTGGATTTATGCATCAATTACTTACTCATGTAAACCCTAGTAAGTGACAGACGCAAAAGGAGGGTGAATCCTATTCCAGCATGATCGAGAACCGACAGATGAATAGCCGTGCCGTGACAGGGTGCGTTGACCATTTTCACTGAGAGGATAAGATGAAGCCATTGACAAAGGTGATGCCTCCAGACGATTAGTCGTGCCGTGACAGGGTATTGGATCATTTTCCCGAGAGATGACCGAAAGTAGCCGTTGACAATGGTGATGTATCACATAAAGCCAGCCATGGAAAAGAGTAAGACTGATTGGATGAAGATAGCAGGAAAGCAGAGGTTCAGAGGAACGAAAAGCATCTCTATTCGCTTATCTGAAATTCCTACCAATGATTTACATAAGTGACCATAGCTTGCTTCATACCAACAATCTCCGTGGGATTCGACCCTTACTCACGTAAGGTATTACTTAGACGACCCAGTGCACTTGCTGGTTAGTTGTGCGAAGTTGTGAACCATGGTATTGGCATCATATTTTTGGTGCCATTACCAGGGAAAGAAAGAGCGATGAATTTTACATAATTAAAGTGTAATCACGATTACGCGTACCAAGTTGCTCACGTTACCGGGGATTGCTCGAGCCTGGACATCACAATTTCTACGCACCAAGTTTTTGGCGCCGTTGCCGGGGATTGTTCGAGTTTGGACAACTGACAGTTCATCTTGTTGCTTAGATTAGGTAATTTTCTTTTTATTTTATTTTCAAAATTTTTCAAAAATCTTTCAAAAATTTTCTCATCTGTTTTCGAAAAAAAAAATATTGTTTTCAAAAATATATTTTTCTTCAAAATTTTTAAGAATGAATTCTAGTGTTTCATGAAGCATGTTGAAGCCTGGCTGGCTGTAAAGCCATGTCTAATTCCTTTGGGAATGAGTATGTCAGGCGTGTCATGTCTGAATTACATGCTGAAGCTTGGCTGGCCATTGGCCATGTCTAGTGTTTTGGACCGAAGCTTTCATTGAAAGCTTGGCTGGCTCATGAGCCATGTCTAATTCCTGGACTGAAGCTTTAGACTAAGAATGCAAGATTCCTGGAATTCATGTTAAAAATTTTGGAATCCTTATTTTTTTCTTTTTCATATAATTTTCGAAAAAAAAATCCAAAAAAATTAGAAAATCATAAAAATCAAAAACATTGTTTGTGTTTCTTGTTTGAGTTATGAGTCATGTCATAACTTTGGTGTCATTTGCATATGCATCTTGCACATTTTTCGAAAATTTCATGCATTCATAGTGTTCTTCATGATCTTCAAGTTGTTCTTGGTAAGTCTTCTTGTTTGATCTTGATGATTTTTTGTTTTGTGTCTTTTTATGTTTATCATATGCATTCTTGAATTCTTAGTGTCTAAGCATTAAAGAATTCTAAATTTGGTGTCTTGCATGTTTTATTTGCATTAAAAAATTTTCAAAATTGTGTCTATGATGTTCATCTTGACATTCAAATTGTGTCTATGATGTTCATCTTGACATTCATAGCATTCTTGCATGCATTCATTGTTTTGATCTAAAAATTTCATGCATTGCATAATTTTCATGTTTTTCATAAAAATTCAAAAATCAAAAAAATATCTTTCCCTTTTTCTCTCATCAAATTCGAAAATTTGAGTTGACTTTTTTTAAAAAAATTTTTAAAATCAAGTTGTTTCTTATGAGTCAAATCAAATTTTCAATTTGAAAATCTTATCTTTTTCAAAATCTTTTTCAAAAATCAAATCTTTTTCAAAATTCTTAGTTATTTTCGAAAATTCCAAAAATATTTTTCAAAAATCTTTTTCTTATTTTTATATCAAATTTTCGAAAATAACATAATCAATTAATGTTTTGATTCAAAAATTTGAAGTTTGTTACTTGCTTGTTAAGAAAGGTTCAAACTTTAAGTTCTAGAATCATATCTTGTGATTTCTTATGAATCAAGTCATTAATTGAGATTTTAAAAATCAAATCTTTTTCAAAACTAATTTCTAAAATATCTTCTTATCTTACCTTTTTCAAAAAAGTTGGTTTCAAAATATCTTCTCTAACTTCCTAACTTCTTATCTTTTCAAAATTGATTTTCAAATTTGTTTTAACTAACTAACTAAATTTTTGTTTGTTTCTTAACTTTTTCAAAACTACCTAACTAACTCTCTCTCTCATTTTCGAAAATATCTTCCCCCTTTTTCAAAATTTCTTTTTAATTTATTAATTATTTTAATTTTTAAATCTTAATTTTCGAAAATTACTAACATTTTTCAAAAACTATTTTCAAAAATCACTAACTCTTTATCAAAAATTATTTTCGAAAATTCTCCCTCTCCCATCTTATTCTGTTTATTTATTCATCTACTAACATCTCATCTCACATCTCAACCATCCTCACAGTTGTGTTTCTTCCATTACATTACATTCTTTATCTCCCCCTCTTTTCTTCCACTTACAAAGGGATCCCTATACTGTGGTATAAAGGATCTCTATTATTATTATTATTTTTCTGTGCCCTCTTCTTTGTCATATGAGCAGGAGCAAGGACAAGAACATTCTTGTTGAAGCAGATCCAGAACCTGAAAGGACCCTGAAAAGAAAATTAAGAGAAGCTAAATTACAACAATCCAGAGATAACCTTTCAGAAATTTTCGAACAGGAAGAGGAGATGGCAGCCGAAAATAATAATAATGTAAGGAAGATGCTTGGTGACTTTACTGCACCTAATTCCAATTTACATGGAAGAAGCATCTCCATTCCTGCCATTGGAGCAAACAATTTTGAGCTGAAACCTCAATTAGTTTCTCTGATGCAGCAGACTGCAAGTTTCATGGACTTCCATCTGAAGATCCTTTTCAGTTCTTAACTGAATTCTTGCAGATATGTGATACTGTTAAGACTAATGGAGTAAACCCTGAAGTCTACAGGCTCATGCTTTTCCCCTTTGCTGTAAGAGACAGAGCTAGATTATGGTTGGATTCTCAACCCAAAGACAGCTTGAACTCTTGGGATAAGCTAGTCACGGCTTTCTTAGCCAAGTACTTTCCTCCTCAAAATCTGAGCAAGCTTAGAGCTGATGTTCAAACCTTCAGATAGAAAGAAGGTGAATCCCTCTATGAAGCTTGGGAAAGATACAAACAATTGACCAAAAAGTGTCCCTCTGACATGCTTTCAGAATGGACCATCCTGGATATATTCTATGATGGTTTATCTGAGCTATCAAAGATGTCACTGGACACTTCTGCAGGTGGATCCATTCACCTAAGGAAAACGCCTGCAGAAGCTCAAGAACTCATTGACATGGTTGCTAATAACCAGTTCATGTACACTTCTGAAAGGAATTCTGTGAGTAATGGGACGCCTATGAAGAAGGGAGTTCTTGAAGTGGATACTCTGAATGCCATATTGGCTCAGAAAAAAATATTGACTCAGCAAGTCAATATGATTTCTCAGAGTCTGCATGGAATGCAAGCTGCATCCAACAGTACTCAAGAGGCATCTTCTGAAGAAGAAGCTTATGATCCTGAAAACCCTGCAATAGAAGAGGTAAATTATTTAGGTGAAACTTATGGAAACACCTATAACTCATCATGGAGAAATCATCCAAATTTCTCATGGAAGGATCAAAAGCCTCAACAAGGCTTTAGTAATGGTGGAAGAAACAGGTTTAGCAATAATAAACCTTTTCCATCATCCACTCAGCAACAGACAGAGAACTCTGAACAAAATACTTTTAATTTATCAAATCTAGTCTCTGATCTATCCAAGGCCACTGTAAGTTTTATGAATGAAACAAGGTCTTCCATAAGCGCTTGTTGGGAGGCAACCCAACTTTTATTTATCTAACTATATTTTTCTTAGTTATATGTCTTTGTAGGTTCATGATCATATGGAGTCACAAAATAAATATAAAAATTGAAAACGGAATCAAAAACAGCAGAAGAAAAATCACACCCTGGAGGAGCATCTGTCTGGCGTTCAGCACCAGAACAGAGCATGGTTTTGGCGCTGAACGCCAGAACAGGTATGGTTCTGGCGTTCAACGCCAGAAATGGCACACAGATGGGCGTTGAACGCCCAAAATGGCCACCAACCTGGCGCTGAACGCCCAGAGTTGTGTGTAAAGGCATTTTTACATGCCTAATGGGTGCAGGGATGTAAATCCTTGAACACCTCAGGATCTGTGGACCCCACAGGATCCACTCAGGATCTGTGGACCCCACAGGATTCCCACCTACCTCCACTCACTTATTCTCACCACTCTCTTTCACACAACCCCATAAACACTCTTCCCCAAAAATCCTTCACCAATCACCTCAAACTCTCTTCCCTATCACCTCTTCACCACTCACATCCATCCACTCTTCCCCATAAACCTACCTCATAAACTCCACCTCCCTTCAAAATTCAAAACCAATTTCCCACACAAACCCACCCATATGAGGTTGAAGAAGGACTGCTGATGCTGTTGGATTCTGACCTCCCTGCACTCAAAGTAGATTTTCTGGAGCTACAGAACTCGAAATGGCGCGCTTCCAATTGCGTTAGAAAGTATACATCTAGGGCTTTCCATCAATATATAATAGTCCATACTTTGGCCAATAATAGATGACATAAACTGGCGTTCAACGCAAGCTCTCTACCCAAATCTGGCGTCCAGCGCCAGAAAAGGATCCAAAACCAGAGTTCAGCGCCAGAAATGGATCAAAACCTGGCGTTCAACTCCACAAATGGCCTCTGCACGTGGAAAGCTAAAGCTCAGCCCAAACACACACCAAGTGGGCCCCGGAAGTGGATTTATGCATCAATTACTTACTCATGTAAACCCTAGTAGCTAGTTTATTATAAATAGGGCCTTTTACTAGTCTTTTTGACCATCCTGGATTGTATTTTGATCCTGTGATCTCGTTTTGGGGGCTGGCCATCTCGGCCATGCCTGGACCTTTAACTTATGTATTTTTAACGGTAGAGTTTCTACACCCCATAGATTAAGGTGTGGAGCTCTGCTG
>NC_029788.2:107200412-107212316 GCF_000816755.2 Arachis ipaensis
TTTCACTGAGAGGATAGGATGTAACCATTGACAAGGGTGATGCCTCCAGATGATTAGCCGTGCCGTGACAGGGCATTGGATCATTTTCCCGAGAGATGACCGAAAGTAGCCGTTGACAATGGTGATGTATCACATAAAGCCAGCCATGGAAAAGAGTAAGACTGATTGGATGAAGATAGCAGGAAAGCAGACGTTCAGAGGAACGAAAAGCATCTCTATTCGCTTATCTGAAATTTCTACCAATGATTTACATAAGTGACCATAGCTTGCTTCATACCAACAATCTCCGTGGGATTCGACCCTTACTCACGTAAGGTATTACTTGGATGACCCAGTGCACTTGCTGGTTAGTTGTGCGAAGTTGTGAACCATGGTATTGGCATCATGTTTTTGGTGCCATTACCAGGGAAAGAAAGAGCGATGAATTTTACATAATTAAAGTGTAATCATGATTACGCATACCAAGTTGCTCACGTTACCGGGGATTGCTCGAGCCTGGACATCACAATTTCTGCGCACCAACGTGATCTGTAAGTAGCGTAGAAACATGAAAAATGTAACGAAAATCAAATTGAAATTGTAAAAACCTCGAAGTAACGTGAATAAGTAGAGGAAGAAGAAGAAGAAATAGAATATACCAAAAGCATAAAAAGAGTTAGAGAGCAGTGTGTCATGAATCCTGTGAAGTGAAACATGATTCTCTTCGACCTTTTAGAAGCTCCATTAGAGGAGTCTTCGGAAACTGGAGGTCGAAGACGAACGGCAACGCAGATCTTCTCCATTTTTGCTGCTTCCGCTTCGATCTTAATATCATTTTATCTCTTTTTTATTTTTTCTTTTTCTTTGAGGTTTTCAACCGAATGCAAACAAACCCAAATCACAAGACAAAACTCAGTAACAGAAAATAGAAAATGGACAAAAAAAATTGCAATAACAGAAATTGACAGAGATATTGCACAAACAGAGGGCTAGGTTAGAACACAATTGATGTTTCTGGACCAAGAATAGGGATTGAAACAGAATAGTGGTTGAATCAGGATAAAGTCGAACAAAAGACAGAAGATAAAGGTATGAAATTGGAGCAAAATTAGTAGAACAACAACCAAATAAATTAAATTGGGACAAATGGATGAAATTAGAACAACATGGCAAGGGGAAGAACGAACCAGTGAGAAGGGAGAGGGTGATCGAGTAGCGCACAATAAGGCAAGGGGGAAGGACAACGAAGACAACGACCACAACACCAAGACGAATGGGCAGCCACGCGACTTCACGACGACACGGATGAGCACGGCGGAGGGAAGAACGATGGTTTCGCGCCCTTCCAGTTTCCTTTTGCACGTGGGAGCTAAACGGCGGAGAAGCAAATCGGTGACGGGGAAGGACGTAGCAGCTGAAGGGGAGCTACATGCCGGCAAGGATTGTTGAGTGAGATTCACACCTTTGCTCCCTTTGGGTTCACACGAAACGAGAAGACTGGCTCCCGAATGTTGAAGGCGAGGATTTTTTATTCAGATCGATTTTTGTTGCTGTTGGAATACCAAATAGGCTCTATTTTGACCGATTTACAACAGAGCTTAAAAATGCTAATTGAACCGCTGGTATCCCACCAATTCACAGTGGTTCAAAAAATGGCTGGCAATTTTCGGCCAGCCTTAACTTCGCAGGTTGAGTTCGGAGCTTGATATTATGAACCTTAGCTTTCTTCGTACGTAAGTAATCCTTTTTTCTGAGCGTTGCGCTTTTATTTTCACGATTTTGCTTTACCTATTCTTCAAGGCTCCTAGTATACTACATCCTTTCATAGAGGTCGTAATACCACACCACCTCTGTTTTACGACTTAAGTGTAAAGCTCTGTGTGGTAGGGTGTTACAATATCCACACCAACAAATAATAAATTAAAAAAACAAGCATATTAGGCATGATAATGGAAGGAAGAAATTGGCAAAGATTGAATAGAAACACAAACCAAAAGGTGGAAAACGGAGTTGAGAAGGTAGGGTTTGGGAGAGAGAGAAAGAGAGCAATTTTCATCTAAGATTTAACCTGTTTAGAATTTGCTTCAGGGTTCGCCGTAGCTGAATCCTTCTTTGGTGGAGGTGCCGCTTTTAGTTTACCTGCAGTGAAGTTTAGTACTATCAAGGATATGCTCTTGGTTGGGAGAGAAAATGATCACTCTTTACCAAAATTCAGATTATGATAGCATCACTGGAAATGTTTTAAGATAGGAGATAAAATTATAAATTATTTAGTGGACAATTTCATTAAATTTATGTAACCTACTTCAACTCAACACCTTTATATGCAAGTATATCAAAATACCAGTTACATGAAAAAAGATTCTAGGAAAAATAATATACTTAAAATATTCACCTCAATCAAATCAAGTTTAAGTCTCCTGGCAGGATCCAATGCTTCAAACCTTGACATTATTGAATGATTCTTCTGTATATACTTATACATTAGAGAAGAAGTTCATAAGTCAAGAAAAAACTTTTTGTGAATTTTATATTGTCATAAATAGCAAACAAAGATGATCTATCAAGTAGATATATATTCAAATTAGTATGTCTCCATCCTTAGTAGATCTGTGGATATCTACCACCTAAGCATGAGTGCATGACTCTAAAACATATTGTCATTCATAAAGCAAAACAACAAAACTGCAAGCCCAACAATAATGAGCTAATGTAGCATAACCATTATGAAAAACAAATCAACATTCCTCAATTTAAGCAATTAAGAATTGTTCCACCATAGATAGCAAAACTAATAAAAGCAAAGTAATTCTAAACCGTTAAGATCTAAGACAATGACTTCGACAATAATCTCGAGTATAGAAAAATGCTTAAAAATATTTACTTGAATGGGAGCAGCAAAAGGTTAGAAAAACTCATGCTATTAGAAGTGCTCTGATGGTGTTGCACCCGGACACACCAGATTTCTGTCTACCTCTTTCGTTCATCTGTGCTTCACTTGCCAATCACAAAAATCTTCATATTCCTCTTCTTCTCACATTCTTTTATATTATGGAGTATTAATACGAAAAGAAAAATGACAAAGGGGAGTTAGTCACAAGTAATGATACCTACTCTCATTGACCAAATAATTTTTTTGACAGAATAATAGAAGATAGTACTATTTGTTATAGAAGATGATATCATTTGTCCCACCAAACTACCAAAATCTAATTTTTTTTATGTGGAATGCACTGAAAAATAGGAAAGAGAATCACTTTCCCCACCTAACCGCATCCAATCCATTTTTCGTTTTCGAAAAAAAATTTAAAAACTAACATCCCATCCTAACTTCGAAACTGACAAAATGAAATGAGGAAGCAACAACTTTGACTGACATCAGAATCATGTATAAAAGAATGAGATGAGATCACAAATAACATTATTCAAACTAACATCCCATCATAACTTTAGAAGAATCGAATTCACAATATATTTTCAACAATTTGAAGCATATAATAATAAAAAAATATAACCTTACATCCATAGAACCGAGTGAAAAACATTTATAAAGACAAAAGAAAACTTATTCTACCCTGAAAAAGAAGATAAACACATATTAAGAGAAAGGGTAAAGTATTAAATTGGTCCTCTACGTTTGGGCGTAATTCTGTTTTAGTCCTTAAAGTTTAAAGTGTCCTATTTGAATCCAAAAAAATTTCATTTAGCTTCAATGTAGTCCTACAGTGATGTCAAAGTTAAACAATTAACGAAATGTCCTACATGACAGCAGTACAAGAACAAGGTCGATAATCTAGAGAATAAGTACAAGTTTCAGAGGCACAAAATTAACTGTAAATGCATCAATACATTTATTTATCATTTTTCTTACAATTTCAATAAAATATTTTCTATAGAACTAAGGAGAATGATAAATAAATGTATTGATGAATCTACGATTGATTTTGTGCCTCTAGAGCTTGTACTTATTCTCCAGATTATTGACCTTGTTCTTGTACTGCTGTCATGCAGGATATTTCAATAATTATTTAACTTTAACCTCACCGTGGGACTACAATGAAGCTAAATAAAACTTTTTTGAATTTAAATAAGACACTTTAAACCTTAAGGACCAAAACAAAATTACGCTCAAACATAAGGGACCAATTTAATACTTTACCCTAAGAGAAGAGACGCTGTCAGTAACCATGATTTGATGAGCACTTTGACAAAAACTAACTCCCATCACAACTATTAGATCCAAATTATCAAAAACATAAAAAAAGAACACAAATTTGTCTAATTACCACTCAAAACTGACCAATGAACTATAAAATGAGAAACTGAATTAACTATAATTTGATGAGCACTTTGACAAAAACCAACTCCCATCATAACTATTAGATCCAAATTATTAAGAAAAAAAAGAACACCGAATTTGTCTAATTACCACTTAAAACTGACCAATGAAGTATAAAATAAGAAATTGAATTAACTATAATTTGATGAGCACTTTGACAAAAATCAACTCCTATCACAACTATTAGATCCACATTACTAAGAATAAAAAAAATAACTAAATTTGTCTAATTACCACTCAAAACTGACCAATGAACTATAAAATGAGAAACTAAATCAACTAAGAAGCTCATACTCTAAACACCACAATACATATATACTAATGAGGGTAAAAAATGTTATTAAGCCATGGGAGGAAACAATTTACGCAATTCAACCAAAATGAATTCTGATACACCATTCCACCAAATATGACTTTTATATAATTCGAATCAATAAAATTCGAATTATGTTTACATGTCATTCGAATTGAATCACATCGAATTACTCCCAAGCAATATTCGAACGTAGTTCGAATCAAATTGTATCGAATTTTGCATGCATAGTTCGAGTTATATTAACTCGAATTACTTGGAGCACGTGGCCTAGGGTAGTTCGAATCCAATTGATTCGAATTACGTGGATTTTGGTTGCAAAAGGTAGTTCGAGTTGAATTGATTCGAATTACAAGTGTTTCACCTATATAAGGAGTTCGAACCAAGTTCATTCGAATCAATTGGGGGATGATGTAGATTTGAACGAGCCTCCCACGGCGGCTCCTATGCAGGCTTTTGCCCTCGGTGGGATGCCAGCATCCGCACATACTCTTGGGTCACATTCAGTTGCTGGGCCGTCATCATCCAGACCCGTACATGTCTCGCTCGGGACGCCCACACAGCCTGCTCCGGATGACGATGGCGACGATATTGAGGATGAGGAGCCGTTTATACGGAGAGGTCAGAGGACACGGGTTCCACGCCGTTGTGGCACGGGGTCGCACCTGTTTAGATGATTGGGGGATGATGGTTTATGATGTCTTTTTATGTTTGTATTATGTATTTTGTTTTGGTTATCGGTGTTATGTCTGAGTGCCCTAGGTCATTAGTTCATGCAGCAGTTACTTTGATGTTATTGTATTTTGTATTAGTCACTTCCACAGAATGTGTACTTTGCTTATGTAACTTAATTTCATAATTAGAAAGACATTCAACATACATATGTGGGTCGAAATACAAAGTTCATCACTAAAAAATTATAAATGACCATACCTAGAACATCGCTTTCTAACGAAAATAAAATACAACTGATGACCCAAAGACAAATAAAAACACACAACAGCATGCTCCTACTCATTCCCCCCTGTGTGGGTGGCTCCTCCGGCCTGCGGACAACTCCGACGAGTGTGTCCTGCTTGCCTGCAGAGGCCACATCTCTTTGGCCAGTTCGGATCTGCCTCATCCATATTGGTACGTATGCGGGTGGACCTCGGACGACCCTCCCTCGCACGCCTCATGTTCGGATCTGGTATAACGGTAGGCCCGTCATATGGTGGCCAGAAACCCTCCGGAATTGGAGGTGTAAATCCCAGCCGATAGACACCGAAAACGGAACTAAGGCGATAGACCTCGTGGACGTATGGCTGCCAAGTAAGACGTGAGTAGGCACAGCATGCCAGTGCGTGCGGACACGGGAAATGGAGTGCTTGGAAGTACCCACAATCACAAGTCTGCGAGCCTAATGAGACCCTGTAGCTACCCAGTGAGAACGAACCAGTCGGAGTCGTTTCTGCCACGGTGTACTCCGAGTTATCCCTATCATAAACAGTCACCGTGAAGCACCTAGCCGTCTTGAGGTTGGCCTCGATACACTTTACCAGGTATTGACTGAATTGTTGTCCGGTGCCCAGCTGCGCCTCGGCCTCCCTCCCCTTACGGACAAATAGCTCCGCCAACCTTCCGTATGTGGCCTTCACCAGCGAGCACACAGGTAGGTTCCTTACCCCCTTCAGGATTGAATTCACACACTCAGATATATTGGTCGTCATGTGACCGAATCTCCGACCCTCATCACAATACTAGGTCCACAACGAATACTCAATCCGGTTCGCCCATTCACACATTGCCGGATTCTCAGAGCGCAGAATGTCAAACCAGTAGTCGAATTCCACTTCGGTCATGGCATATGCGGCATTCACAAGAAGCCTCCGGGCGTCCTTGCCCTTGAGGGTGAGGGCAAAATTCGCTGCTATGTGTCGAATGCAGAATGCCCGGTATACAGCCGGAGGTAGCCATCCCCCATCAGGAGCCTCGAGTGCTGCCTTGATGCCGTTATGCCTATCTGAAATAACTAACAGACCTGGCTGAGGTGTCACGTGGTGGCGGAGGTGGGAGAGAAAGAAGGACCAAGACTCAGCATTCTCACCCTCAACTAGTGCAAATGCCACCGGAAGTATGTTGGAGTTCCCGTCCTGCGCAATCGCCACAAGCAATGTTCCCCCATACTTGCCATAAAGATGGGTGCCGTCAATACTCACCAACGGCTTGCAATGACGAAAAGCCTCGATACAAGGGGGGAACGTCCAGAATAGCCTCTGAAAATAAGCATGGGACTCGTCCAGCTGTCCCCCAACTCGAACAGGGCAAGTCCTGAGGACTGCAACAGTACCAGGCATCGTCAACTGAACTCCTAACACCCACCTAGGGAGCTCGTTGTACGACTCATCCCAGTCCCCATAGATGACGGCAACGGCCCTCTGTTTCGCCATCCATACCCTCCTATACGTAGGCCTGAACCCAAAGTGCGCGGCCATGGCATTTAGAAGCACCTTGATGTTGACGGATGCATCATCCCTCACCATTGGCATAATGAACGTCGATATGACATGGTAGTCCAGACTCCTATGGTCGCTGGAGATGGAGGTGGCGAGACAGGTATGCGGTCCGTTGTACCGTTTGACTTCCCAGATGCCCTTGCGCTGCCGGAGACTCAACCGAATCAACCATGTGCACCCATTCCCAAACTCAGAACACTTTCCCACATACCTGCGATAGTCAGACTCAACTACCTTGTACTGTACCCCTCGGCGGATGCTGTAGGTCTTCACACTCAGCAGCGCCTCATCTTTATCCTAAAATTGTTGACCAACCTGGAACTCTGTAATACCAGCAGACCCTTCCGTATCTCTAGCGCCGAATCCAATAAGCTGCCCAGCATGTCCATCCTGCCTCATGGCATCCAGGTCCAACGATGAAAAATGGGGTGGGTACTGCTGTGTACCAGAACTAGATCCACCTGTCGCCCCTCTCGGATCACTCGCTCCGAGATCATCGCCACTGTCATCAGCGATCATATCCGGCTCCACATCATCGTCATCTGGATCATCAAAAAATCCTTCACCAACACCAGCCGGTGTAGGACAATGTACTTCGGTCGGAAGATGTTCCCCATATCGAACCTCGTCGCCAACGTTGCCGCTGAGATCAACAGCGAACGAAGGGGAGGCGACAGGCTGGATCTGTGGCTCATACATAGGTACGGAGGATGAAGCAACCGCAGGTCTCGAGCTTGAACCGGCCACCGTGGCTATAGTGTTGGTATTCCGGTTCGAACCACCCGAGCTGGATACCACGTCAACCAACTTTGCTAACAGCTCTGGTGTCCTCACTTCGGGAAACTGCCTGCGACAAAGAAACATGACCTGCAAGTCCTCATCAATCCCGATTATGAAACAATCATACTTCACCGTATCATGGAGCACAGTGGTTGGAATGCGATAGAAAAACTTCTTAACCCTTTTCACTCCTTCCAGACCAAGCTTCACCAGCACAGAGCTAATGAGGGCATCGTAGCTCGTCGTAGGGCTCACGATAATACACAGAGGATCCTTATCGGTGAACTTCACACCGGACCTGGTTTTTCTCTTAATCCCCCCTCTGTGGTGTACCAAGACTAGAAAACTATCCTCACTAGCCATCTCACCTCTCTATTGAGAGTAACTCACGTTTACAGCATATATATAGAGCTCTGCTTCACAGTAATTCAAATCAACTTCATTCGCACTATATATATAATTCGAATCAACTAATTTCGAATTCACAAACCTTAGTAATTCGAATTAATATGATTCGAATTACCCTAACGTCACTCTTCCTTAGTAATTCGAATTGAATTGATTCGAACTACTCCAACCTAATTCGTTACATATTGTTTCGAACTACAACTACTTCATGCATGCATGTAATTCGACGTTAGTTAATTCGAACTATGTACAAGTATAATTCCAAACGTATAGATTCAAATTATATTAAATTATGCTTTTGTTGAATGGTGTATCAAAATTTATTTTAGCTGATTTGAGTAAAATGTTTCCTCCCATGGCTTAATGCCGTTTTTTACCCTACTAATGATTTCAGCATGACTATTAGAAAAACCAACAACCTTATACCAATAATCCCAATCCAACCACAATTATCAAGAAAAAATATAGGATATATAAAAGAACTGATTTTGAACAGATAGATAGTAGAACAAATTATATGAAAGAATTATATTATTCATAAATGAAATTCAACATATAAACCACAACCATATCAAAATCACATGATTCTAGCAATAAATGAATGAAATTGTGGGAACCTCAAAGTCATTTATGCATGGCTCCCGAATACATATCCCAAAGCACCAAATCATGATGAAATTTCAAGAAATTGAATAAAGAGAAAATATTCAGTTTAGTCCTGAAGTTACATTTGAGTTTCAATTTAGTTCTTAAAATTTTAATTGCCTTAATTTAATTCCTAAATTTTTTAAATTTTAATCACATTAGTCCTTGTGGTAGTTTCCGTCACAGAGTCAATTGAAAAATTTAGGGACTAAATTAAAGCAATTGAAATTTTAAGAACTAAATTGAGGTTCGAGTGCAACTTTAGGGACTAAATTAAGTATTTTCTCTGAATAAAATTACAAAGAAGAAGCTGAAATTAAAAAAACAATAGGAGAATATGATGAGAATCATATTATATTCTTCATTCATATTTCTATAAAAATATTAACAAAATCAAAAGTGTTAGAGGAAATTTAACAAAAATTGAAAAAGGAAAGAGCACTTCATATATAATTCACCATTCTTCTTCTGTGCGGAATTACTGTAATTACATGGAGGTCTATGACTTATCTTCTTCATGTCTAACTGCTATTGCTGCTGCCTTTGTGGTCCACCTCACTACAACCGATCTCATAGCTCTCCTCTTTTTTCCCAATATTGCACTCCTTAACCGCTACAGCTACTCCATCAATATAGGTGTCAATGATCTGCCTCCTCTCTGCAACCATGGAGGGTTGCCTTCCAAGCGAGTGGGTTATCGTCGTGCTGTGCCTTTGGAAGAGTTCTGAGTTCTTGATTTCGCTGGTTCTGGATGGTTGCTGGTCCGATTGATTTCTTCACCTCTCTGCCACTGTTGGTATTCCATGGGCTCCAAGCCTTTCGTTTGGGCTATGTATTAGTGAGGATCGATCCTCCTTTGGAGTGGTAGCTATGATACCCACCGTGAAGGCTGAGAGCGGGGGTAGAAGAGATGGCGGATGGTATGATAGAGGAGAAAAAATGAGAAGAAGAAAAAGATACAAACTTTAAAAAATTTAAGGTAGAATGAAAAGTGGATTGTGACACTCTAATCATAGAAAACCATCGTGAAGAAGAATTTATGATGAAAGAAGCTATGACTCTGTTTGTGTGTGAGAATATTTTTATGTGAGGAGGAAAGGTAAGAATAAATTAAAAGCAATTGACTGTAAATTTTACCAATTCTAATTGATTGAAATATTTTTATCACCTAACCATTTGCCATTTTATTTTTTCAATTTTTAAAAAATTCAAAAATGTGAAAAAATTTCACATCAGCTATGAATCCTTTTGAATTCTAGTTTGTATAGATATAGTATTTTTTAAAAATTTTGTGAGAACAAATGCTCTATTTTCGTTCAATGTAGATCCGTTTCTGTGTAAATAAAATAATAATGTGTATATTTTGTTTATAGGGTAAATGAAAGAAGCACATTACACACCACGTGTACAAACATATATGTACACGTGATATCATGCCTTATTTAATTTATAATATAAATGAGATAAATTGATATTTTATTTACATAATAAACAAAATAAATAATAAAATATAAATTCGTAAAAATACTATAACGGTCTCGTTACGTTACTAACAGTATTTCTGCCAACTTCTACCAACTCTTATTTATAACTATATTTAATGGAAGTGTCTTTATAGATGTGTCTAATAAAAATGTCTTTTTTATGGCTGTGTTTAATAAAAATATCTTTATAGATATATTTTCTGGATGTGTCTCTTTACATATATGTTTAAAATATAATAATTAATTATTGTTGGTAATAAGTTGACAGATAATATGTTAGTTTTAAGTAAAGGGAGCTCAACACAACAGAGTGGAGCAATAAAAGTAGCTAAAAGTACCATCGAAAGTAAAAACCACAACCCCTAATCATTTTTGGCATGGCCATCAACAACCAAAGGGCTCACCACCAATTCATTCCTCTGGATACGTAAACGACCTGTTGATAATTTCCACCACACTTGAAGCCTGATTTCTGAAGAGCCTGCCATTCCTTTCCAGCCAGACTGTCCATATAACAGCAAAAAACCCAATAAACCACCTCTTCCTGTCCACCTTCCTTGGTGATGAGTTCGTCCAGCTTTCAAAGTGGTGCTTTAGTGTACCTGGAAAGCACCACCGCCGTCCAAAGGCAAGCAGCCAAGCACACTACACCTGCCAAGTGATTTTTTTCCGATTTTTTGATGCATAATTTGATATCTAAAGTACCCTTTGTTGAGCAATTGATTATATCATCTAATCACTGTTTAATATCTAACTATGAATATATAAGAAGTAAAAATAAAGTGTTGGAAAATATTTGGAGTGGACCACTAAGTGGATTCATGGCAGTTGGGTCCACTACTTTTGTAGGTGTTCTGAGTATGCTTAGCAGAATAAGTCCTATCTCCTTTGCAATCACATGCTACCCCAAATTGGACTTGGGCTCTACACTCCTCCTTCTTCTTGTTATCCACAACTCCCTCAAAACAAAAACAGACTAAGACACATTAACTCACTCCAAACAAAGCCATTCTTTATATTAAAAAATAAATTAAATCTCATACTATAAATATTAAATAACATCAATTAAATCATATTCATATTTTGTTATTGTTTAGGTGTGACAAATCAAATCATACAGGTATATGATGGAAGATACTATGGTTGATTCGATGTTTATATAAAAGGAGTAGAAGAGAGATAAAGCCACCTTTTATATTCTCCCAATAAAGCCACTTCCTTAGTAACTCTTCTCTCTCTTTCTCTCTCTTCCTTCAGATCTCAGTTTCTCTCTCTAAAAAACCGTTCCTAAATTAAAATTTTCTGCTAAATGCATCACAAATGCCTAACCTTCATAAATTCAAGCTCTTAGCCACTCAATGTTCCGTCGCCGGCAGTCCAACACGCAGCCCTACCACCAGCCCTGTTATTCATCTCCGCCGCCGCAAGACCCTCCGCATGCTCCTAACTCGCCCTTCCTCC
>NC_029788.2:107212650-107215713 GCF_000816755.2 Arachis ipaensis
CTATTATTTGAAACCATCTATTTTAAATAGTTCAGTACAAATAAATATGAAAAAGTTATTAATTTAAAATTTAAAATATAGATGAGATATAATTTAATTAAAGTCGATCTAAATAGTAACAAAATATATCAATTTTTATTTTTTAAATTAGTCTAAATTAAATTATCAATATTATTTTATTATTTTTAAAAATTATATTTTTATATTTATAACTTCATATATCTCGTTTACAGTATAAACAAGATAACTATGAATTTATCTCGTTATGTGTATTTTTTTAAAATTTTATTATCTCGTTTGTAAACAAGATAATGCCAAATAAAATCGTATCTTATCTCGTTTACCATGTAAAGGAAATATAAGCAATCTTAATTTGTTTACATAGTAAATAGAATATGTAAAAAAATAAAAATTGATAAATATGCTATAAATTATCTATATCCATAAATAAAATATTTATTTAAAAAATTCTAAATATGTGCCAATCAAGTGGGCCAGAAACAAATTTAAATAAATCACAAAATAAACTTAAATAATTGACTAAAGGCCAATGCAATTTCTTGTAGAAGTGATTCCACCATCCACAACAAGATTATGGCCACTAACATACTTAGATTCTTCACTAGCAAGAAAAAGTGCAGCCTCAGCAATATCCGACGACCTCAGAGTTACCCCTCTCAAATTTGCAAGCCCTCTAACAAATTCCTCAATCTTCTCAACTTCCTCATGCGAAGGCAAATTTACATTATTACCCTCCGCCTCCTCACTAGTATGCCACGCGTTAACAAGCAATGACGTGGCAACCCCAAATGGTGAAATTGAATTTACCCTTATGCCATGCCTCCCTAACTCACAAGCAGTGTTCTTAGTGAGTCCAAGAATCGCATGCTTTGAAGCGGTGTAAGAATGTGGACCAAGACCACCCATAACACCCGCAACACTAGCAGTGTTGATTATTGAACCAATTCCATTAGGAATCATGACCCTTGAAGCATGTTTAATTCCCAATGCAACACCTTTAACGTTGACCCTCATTATCATGTCAAACTCATCAGGGTCAAAATTGACAATGCTCTTCTTGGAATTTGATTGGTCACCAAGCACACCGGCGTTGTTGAACATTATGTCCAGTTTGCCGTATTTGGAGACTGTGGAAGTTACCAAATTGTCCATGTCGGGTTCTATGCTGACGTCACAGTGGACGAAGGTCGCTGATGGAGAAAGTGAGTTTGCAAGATTGGATCCATGTGTGTCGTCCACGTCAGCAATTACAACCTTTGCGCCATGTTTCACAAACAGTCTCACTGCTGCTTCACCTATTCCTTTGGCACCACCAGTTACAATCGCAATTTTCCCTTCCAACCTATAATAATAATTACCAACCACATATCAAAATATTTCATAAACAATACTAATCTTTTTTATTTAAAAGCAAAAGTTTAGAGATTCACCATGTGTGAGTGAGTGTGCATAACTATATATAGGAGATTTACGTATAAGGATATGGAGGTCTTTGGCATATTGTCTACCACCATAACCGGTAATTTAGATTTTCTGAAAAAAAAAATAGACATATAGTCGCCGACAAAAATTCTTTCCGAAAATAAAAACGATAAAATATTTTTAAAAAATTTTAAAACGTGACAAGAATATTCTAAAGTCAAATAAATATAGAGACAGTTATTTTATGTCTAAATACTTTTGTCGCATTTAAAACCTTTTGAAAGTATTTGTCATTTAAAGAGTATTTTAATTTTGTTGGTTTAGTCTCATTTAAATAACTACTAAGATTAAAATACAGTATTTGGTATGTACATGCACTATGCGGGAAGTAATGTAGATAGCAAACTCTCATATGAGTATTCAAAAGTAACGTAAATTGCTTCCAAAATTTAGATTACCAGTAATAAGTTATAACCAAACAAAGAAATTTTTAAGAGTGAGTTACTTAATCTAACATTACCAATAATATGATAGATTAAGACCTATACCGAACGTGCTTAATTAATAGTAAGAGAAGTGATCATGAGTGTATATATGAAAAAATCTAAGAGATGATGGCTTTAGGTTATAAAGAACTGAATGAATTATGAGTACCTATTTAAGGAAGGGGACAATAAATTGGTGTCTGGTGGTGGTGTTGTTGTGTGAAGAGGCACTCCTTGAATGGTTCTATCATCAGACATAACTTCTGTAGCTGCAACCATGCTTAATTGAGAGACTGTGGCTCTGCAAAGTGTTCGATCAAAAAGGAATGGAACAGAAACAAAAAAAAAAAAAGGAAATTAGAAAGACAGAGGAATTTATGTGTGTGTTTTTTCAGAAGGAAAAATGTTTGAGTAACTTACAACTAACTTCACAATTTTGTTATTATTGTTGGTCATTTAATTTGGTTGTTGTGACTTCGAGTGGGGCTACGTTTTATTTCATACATACATGATATAACTACAAAATTAAACCGATGTCAAAGATCAGAGACAGCGCGATGTACAATTGGATAACTACTCACCTAAAGTTGTTTTCAGATGAGAATAATGAATGAGAATTATTAAATAATTTCATATAGCAAACATTAGTCTTAAGATAATTCTATACCAATGCCAAAAAAGTATTAATTTAAAAAAAATAAATGTAAGTTTATAGTGCATATAAAACTGTATCATTGTGTTTATGGTCCCAAAACGTATGTTCATAGAAAAACATACTAAAAGATACTGTCCCGGCCCTATTATCGCAGCACTATTCCTAAAGTTTGTAATTTAGTAATGAATTAATATTCATGAAAGATACACTTGCGCAAGAGAAGTGACACTTTAATTTATTTCGCTTTCTTGTTCTCGGTGTTTATCATCTTCTAATTGTTTAAAATGCTTTTAATTTATCGATTATTTGTCAACGTGTTCAAAATCCAAAATTATCTGAAATTTGGATTTTATAAGCCTACAAAATAAAGCAGCTTTGAAGTCGGCAGGAATAAATGAATTAAGAATATTGTTATGGATGGTTATAGTTTTAATATTTTTTTAAATAAGAATTATTTTTAATTTGAATTTGATTAATTTT
>NC_029788.2:107215897-107225474 GCF_000816755.2 Arachis ipaensis
GTTTTTGATTGATTTATTTAAATTTTTATATAGGTATTTTATTTTATTTTATTTGTCTTATATTATTTTTTTTATTTTAAGATTTATCAAAGATCAAATTTTAAAGTTTTTGGATATAGAATTTTGATATTATATCAAAAGATAATTTATTTTAAAAACTTAAACTGATAGAAGAAGACAATATAAATGATTATATCTCTAATAAATATTATTTAAGGGTTTTATTGTGTATATGTCGTGTTAATGTTGTTCATAATTTTCTCAACAAAATTTATATTCTTGAATGTCTATAATATATTATTAAGTGAATACTAACGTGCAGTTATTGTAAGAATTGGAATTAAATTAACTGCTTAGATAAAATAAAATAATAATTTAATTGTCTAAAATAAGTTCGAAAATTTAGGAATGTTAATTAGAAAATTTAAAGGCGAGATTTGGATCTAGTAGATTTTTTCGAGTGAAAAAATATAATTTTTTGCAAAAAATTGTGTAAAAACGCATACTGGTAAATTAGTTGGCAGTGTAAATTCCGTTAAATTAGTAGATAATTAGTCAATAAATTAGTTTTTAAGAAAGAAGATTAAAAATGTGAATATTATATTAAATTAGGATAGAGCTCATCGAAACGAGAATTTTGACACTAATTTTAAAGAAAACGGTCCAAGAATAGACCGAATGAGCCGAACTGGTTAAACCGGACCATCGGTCAAACCGGACCAACCCATTAAATGAAGCCAAACTCCTTTCTCTTCCTCATTCGGCTGGAGCAACGTGAAATGCATCCAGGGAAGAGAGAAAACACCAACCCTTACGGTGAGCTCCAATCTCCTGTAATTTCTCCGTCGGAGCTCCGATCGCCGCACCGTTTGTGGCCACGCGTTCATCGCGTCGAGCTCTACGTTTCTACCGGAACAATTTCATAGGTAACTTGATATTTCATCTCAGCCTCTTATTTCCCCCAATTTTTGAATTTTGAATGGGAAAGTTGAATTTCTTTAATTTCTGATGTTTTAGGATCCAACTAGCTTGAGGAAAACGTTCACTCTTGTTTATGTGAAGCTTGGGTAAGGTGAGGAAACCACAAATTCCATTTTAATTTTATTGAATTTGAGCTTTGAGTATTAAATTGGGTATATATGTGTTATAAATGTGTATTAGGTTGAGAATAAATAATTGGAGCCTGAAATTGTGAATATTGGAACTTGGAGGAAGCTTATTAGTTGAATTTTGAGGAGCTGTCTTGGTTTTAAATAAATTGATTTGGTCGTTGTGTGAGAATCGGCCAAGGTATGGTTTAGGTTTCTTGCATTTAATATGTAAGGTTCTGTGAAAACTTAGGCTAGATGACCGTAGGATAAGTTGGAACGTATATGTATGTTGTGGTTTAGGGTTTTGTTGTTAAACATGGACTGATGTTATGCTGATTAATTGAAGGACTGAAATGTTATTAATCATTGTTTTGAGGATGTTATTAATCATTGATTAGAGAATACAAGTAAGTAATTTATGAACTATGGTTGGTTGTGGGTTTTGGCATGTAAGTATGTAGTGTTTGATGGTGGATTTGGCATATGTATATGTATTTATTGTTGGTGTAGAATGTGATTGTTATGGTGGTTAGGTGTTGAGGAAGAAGGACCTTTTTGGTGCTAGCATGTACAAGTTATGGTATTGGTAATATGAGAATTTATTTTGAATGAGAAAGAGGTATTGTAAGTTACAAAAGTTGGTTTTTGACCGAACTTCGGCAAGGCATAACTTGGCTTTCGGACCCTCAATTTACTTCCAACTTATTTTGAAATAAAAATTGAGTTCGTGATGTTTATACCATACGAAGAACGGGTGAAAAATATTTTAAATCGAAGAAGTTATGATTGTTGGAAGAATTGAACTCAAAACTGGTTTATGAAACAATTCTGCAGCTTGTGCTGATTCTGTTTTTTTTAAAGGACGTATGTCCACGCGTACGCGTGACCCACGCGTACGCGTGGCACGAATTTTAACGATGCGTACGCGACTAGTCCCATGCGCACACGTAAGGGGTCAACAAGCATGTCCACGCGTATGCGTGACCCAAGCGCACGCGTGACATGAAGTTTTCACCCACGCGTACGCATGACAAGAGACGCGCGCGCGAGCTACAGTCTTACATGCCCACGCGCACGCGTGAGCCACGCGTACGCGTGGCACCTTTTCCAGCAAACATGATTTTAAGGTTTTTAAAATCTATTTCAAATTACTAAACCTCTATTTTCATTCCATTGGTCATAAATAATAGTGTTAAACTTGATAATCAGATGAAGCTAGGAAATGAGGATAACTTGAAGGTGAAGTAAAGTTGAAAAGTGATGAATTGAGTATGAGATATTATGGATGAGTCATATATGATGCTTGAATGGATATTCTGATGAAAGATTATGTATGAAATTTGGCTGAATAATTTAATGATCTGAGATACGAGGTTCCCTGGATTAAGTGCCGTGGCTTGCCACCACGTGTACCAGGTTGAAAACTTGATACTCTGTTGAACCTACGACGTAAGTGTGACCGGGCACTATATAAATTCCTGGGAATGTTACCCCCCATTGAGTAATATTGATTATTTGAGATAAAGCTATGCATAGACTCTTGGGGATGCACGTCGGGGGACAGTCTAAGTACAATTCAGACTTGTTGGGTTGGCTGGATAACCGACAGATGAGCCTCATCGGCCATAGGACAGGCATGCATCATATACATTCTATTTGAATATTTGTTGTGCATTAACTGGGTGTGCCTAAGTGTACTTGCCATGCTAAATGTGTATTTGTTACTTGCAGTATTTGTAACCTTTTTGTGCTTGCTTTTATCTGTTTATTTGTCTATGAAATGCTGACAGAGATGGAGGTATGTAGGAATGGTACTACAGGACTTAGATTTAAAATTAAGTTAAGTTAGGTTTAGATACTCTTAGAAAACCACCTTTTATGGCTCATGTTTAATACTTTAAGCTCTATAATCTGAGGGTCAACGTTCTAGGATTGCCTCTGGCATTCCCAAGGCCTTATATATTATGTGTGTGGCACCTTTACCATACTGAGAACCTCCGGTTCCCATTCCATACTATGTTGTTGTTTTTCAGATGCAGGTCGAGATGCATCTCGTTAGGCGTCTGGACTCTTGAAGCAGAGTGGTTACTGGGTAGTTTTGCTGTACAGTAATGTATATATGTACTTAGTTTTTTCTCCGCATAACTTGTTCTTTTTTATCCTCTTAGAGGTTTATGGAGAGGTAGGACTGTGTACATGAACTTTTGGGTTTTGGATATATATGTATATATGTGTAAATATTTTCCGGTCAGTCTTGACTTCGCGGACTGAATTAGGATCTTGTTATTTTGTATCTTTGGCACTCTATTCCTACATCTGTTATCTTATGTTTAATAGTTAAGGTTTTCTTGAGCGTTGCGCTTTTATTTCACGATTTTTGTTTCCTCTATTCTTCAAGGCTCCTAGCATATTATAATTCTTCTGCTATTATATGTACTCATTTTGTTTTAGAGGTCTTAATACCACACCACCTCTATTTTACGACTTAAGCATAAAGCTTTGTGTGGTAGGGTGTTACAGGCAGTACCGATTTAAGTCTGTCCGATACTGCGTGAGGGAAAATAAAATTGTAGGAATCCTTAGAAAAACATTTAGAATTGAAAACCGAACGCTAATTCTAAAGATTTTGGCTCAAAGTTGGGCCAAACGAACCAAAAATGCTAAACGATTGGATCGAGCTCAAGTCCAACATATAAATACACTAAAATGAGGCCATTCACCTCATTAAACACAACCCTAGTAGCTGGTAAGGAGAAGGGAGAAGAGAAGAGAGGTTATTATTTACTTCCACTTTCTTTCGACCATATCTTGAGCTATGGTGCTCTGATTTGCGTGTTGTTTATGGCCACGCATAGCTCTCACTGAGCCTGTCATTTCTAGCCAAACAAAGTTGGTAAGAACTCGAAATCCATGCTCCAATTTTCTGCCATAACAAATTTTGCGTTTTAGGTTTGGTTTTTGAATAAATGATTTTGTATTTTTGGTTGATTAGATGGTATCTAACGTTGGGCTATTGTTGGTTTGTGCCCCAATCACCATTGGATAAGGTAAGGTATCTCTTTATCCTTATGGATTAGTGATTTTGTGAACCCTAAGATTAATTTATGGAAACATGAATGTGTATAGCTTGAATTTAGTGATTATTAGAGTTCGTTGAGGCATTTGGATTGACTTTGATGGCTAAAGCTTTGTGGAAGCTTGTTTGGAAGTCAATTTTGGTGCTTTGTGCGTGTTGAAAATCAGTCAAGGTATGATTTCGATTTTCTTTACTTAATATATATATATATAATGTTTTGTGAAACTTAGGCTAGTGGATCATAGGATAGGAATGAATATCGATGATGATTGTTCATGCTTATTTAAATTGGTGATGGTTGTTAATGAATATTGATGATGATGATGGATAATGAGTATTATTGTTGATGTTGATGATAATTGGTGATTATTGTGAGTTTTATGAGGTTGAATTGGGGAATAATGATTATAATGGTTTAGGTTAATAATGGATAGTGCTTTGTGATAATATTATTGATAAGGGAGTTAATAAGGATCTAAGGAAGTCATTGAGAATGGAATGGTCTAGGTAGTTTAATGATTGAGAAATGGTTGGAGAATATTTGGTATGAGTCCTTGGATTATTTTGGTTATGGTGGATTAAGTTTGGTTTTGCGTTTTGGAAAACTAAAGAACTTGGAACATTTTGGTAAAAATCTTATTTTTGATGAACTTTGACGAGGCAAAACTTGGCCTCCAGACTCCCAATTTAGATGAAACTTGACTTAAATAAAAGTTGGGTCTGAAAGATTTAAGACGTTCGAAGAACAAGTAAAAAATATTTTAAAACAAAAAAGTTATGCGCATTTGAAGTTTGGTACAAAAATCTGAATTTTGCAGCTTTTAAATTTTTCAAGGTATGCGTGCGCGGACAATGCATGCGACCGAGGATCGGTTGCTGTCAAGCACTCTCGCATATGCAACATTGGCATGCATACGCGAAAATGTCAATTTTTACAGGCATGCATACGCGAGTTGTAACACACGACGCAGCCTCTCCTTCTCGTTCCAAGTGTCCGCATACGCGGATGTAGCTCACGTACGCGACCTTCACGATTTGACACCCATGCGTACGCGAGAAGGCATATGCGTATGCGAGATCTCGGTTTTGATGAAAGCTTATTTTTTTACATTTTAATGGTTTCTTTAGCTTTCTAAACTCCTTTAATGTCTATTTAGGACTCTTAGTTTATAATTGGGCATTTGAGACAAGTGAGGACGGATTAGGTGACTTAAAGTTAGATATTTTTCTATTATGAGTTTAGAAGATGGTGACTTAGGCTTGGGATGTATTGTGGAGGGATTAGTTATGTGAATTGATGGAGCGCTAGATTGACGGTGAATTTGAGAAATGGAGAACTGATGATGGCTTTGATAAGTTTGGAACTTGGAAAGGAATGGTGGAATTGTTGGATATTGAAAGTGATATCTGAATGATAAATTATGATGATATATTATTCTGGTAAGTCGATATGCGTCTCGGGCAAGGACAGTGGTGAATCCCACTTGTCGAGGTTGTGGCACCGGCGTAAGGACGGTGGTTAATCTCGCTTATGTTCATATGTGAGGGCTGAGGTAGTATCCTACTCACATAACCTTCTCTGCTGCAAGAGAGTGCAGGGCATTATATCCTTGGGATGCGCATGATAGTGTGCCGGGCACTATATCCCTGGATTGATAGTGTGCAGGGCACTATATCCCTGGCGTGGTAGAAAGGCTACATCCAAAAAGATGTGTTGGGTTGGCAACTTTGAACAAAAAATGTGATATCACAGCCAATAGGACAAGCATTCATCATATGCATCTTCTACATGCTTGTTTGCTTTGTTTAACTTCCGTTATGCCTAAATGAATCACATGCCTACTTGCTATCTATTTTACTTGCTGTATATGTATATTACTTGTACTTTACTTGTTTGCATTACCTGTGTCTTCTACTAGGATTGAGGAGACTCGGTAAGCGATAGCGAGTGGATCGCATGGAGGATAGATTGGTGAAGGCTGTGGGACAGCGTTGACTAGCATTTGTTAGAAATTCCTTAAGTTAGATTACCCTGTTTATGGTTAAATTTATATATATATTTCTTTAAGCTTGAATACCTATATCGATGTGAAGTTATATGATTGTCTCTGGCTTTCCGGAACCTTATATCTTATCTATTAGGCACTGTTACCATACTGAGAACCGCTGGTTCTCATACCATATATTGTTGTTGTTTTTCAAATGCAAGTCGCAACCAACTTCGGTGAGTTTGGGGGATGGTGACAGAGCGGAGGATCGCTTTTATCTTTTATATTTCATTTATTTTTATGTGGTGTTTTCTCACTCTTGGATTATTGTATTTTTTTGTCTTAGAGGCTTTATTTCTGAAAACTTTGAAAGATAGGATGTTGTTGTTTTAACATTTAAATCTCTGTTGTATTTTAGTTTGAGCTGGTCGGCCTAAACTCTGCAAACTATGACTAATTCTCTTTTGTGTATATATATATATATATTGTTTACTTTAATTATGCTATCTAAAAGATTTTATATACTATGTTTTGTACTTTTTGTGCCAACGGGTTTAGTTATCGTGTGTGAACGTTTCGCGCATTGTATCTCTATTCTATGAGTCTTGGATCCTTTATTCCTTTCATCGGGTTTCTAGTTATACTGTTTCTTGATTATATACTATTATATAGAGCTTTAGAACTGTCGTGATGCTTTATCGCCTTTGCTTCACGACTATAGGGTGAAGCTTACTGTGATAGGGTATGGTGCACGAAATTGTGATGTCCAGGCTCGAACAATCCCTGGTAATGGCTCCAAAGCTTGGTGCTTTGATCTTAATTCATAATTGTCACAACTTCGATACAACTAGCCAGCAAGTGCACTGGGTCGTCCAAGTAATACCTTACGTGAGTAAGGGTCGAATCCCACGGAGATTGTTGGTATGAAGCAAGCTATGGTCACCTTGTAAATCTCAGTCAGGCAGATATAAAGTGATAATGGTGTTTTCGAATATTATATAATAAAATAGGGATAGAGATACTTATGTAAATCATTGGTAGGAATTTCAGATAAGCGAATGGAGATGCTTTTCGTTCCTCTGAACCTCTGCTTTCCTGCTATCTTCATCCAATCAGTCTTACTCCTTTCCATGGCTGGCTTTATGCAAGGGCATCACCGTTGTCAGTGGCTACATCCCCTCCTCTCAGTGAATAATATGCTCACGCACCCTGTCACGGCACGGCTATTCATCTGTCGATTCTCGATCATGCTGGAATAGGATTCACCCTCCTTTTGCGTCTGCCACTAACGCCCAGCACTCGCGAGTTTGAAGCTCGTCACAATCATTCAATCATTGAATCCTACTCAGAATACCACAGACAAGGTTTAGACCTTCCGGATTCTCTTGAATGCCGCCATCATTCTAGCTTACGCCACGAAGATTCCGATTAGGAGATCTAAGAGATACTCATTCTAGCTTAATTCATGTAAAACAGAAGTGTTTGTCAGGCACGCGTTCATATGGGAGAATGGTGATGAGCGTCACACATAATCATCACCTTCATCACGTTCTTGGGTGCGAATGGATATCTTAGAAGAGAAATAACATTTAAGAGAGGTGATGGATTCATAGGACATTCATAACTTTAAGACAAAGTTACTAACTATTAATGATCATGTAATGAAGGCATAAGGTTATCTCTGGATTGTTGTATTTTAGCTTCTCTTAATTTTCTCTTCAGAGTCCTTTCAGGTTCTGGATCTGCTTCCACGAGAATGTTCTTATCCTTGCTCCTGCTCATATGACAAAGAAGAAGGCACAGAAAAATAATAATAATAATGGAGATCCTTTATACCACAGTATAGGGATTTCTGTGTGAGTGGAAGAAGAGGGGGAGACAAAGAATGTAATATAATGGAAGAAACACAACTATGAGGATGGAAGAGAGGTGAGATGAGATGTTAGGATATGAATGAATAAATAGAATGAGATGGGGGAGGGATAATTTTCGAAAATTATTTTGAAAAAGAGTTAGTGATTTTCGAAAATGGTTTTTGAAAAATGTTAGTAATTTTCGAAAATTTTTGAAATCAAAAATAAAAAATAAAATAATTAGTTAATTAAAAAGAAATTTTGAAAAAGAGGGAAGATATTTTCGAAAATTAGAGAGAGAGAGTTAGTTAGGTAGTTTTGAAAAAGTTAAGAAACAAACAAAAAGTTAGTTAGTTAGTTGAAACAAATTTTTAAGAAGATAAGAAGTTAGGAAGTTAGAGAAGATATTTTGAAATCAAATTTTTGAAAAAGATAAGATAAGAAGATATTTTTGAAAAGATATGATTGAAATTAGTTTTGAAAAAGATTTGATTTTTAAAATCACAATTAATGACTTGATTCACAAGAAATCACAAGATATGATTCTAGAACTTAAAGTTTGAATCTTTCTTAACAAGCAAGTAACAAACTTCAAATTTTTGAATCAAAACATTAATTGTTTATGTTATTTTCGAAAATTTGATTAAAAATAAGAAAAAGATTTTTGAAAAATATTTTTGAAATTTTTGAAAATAACTAAGAAATTTGAAAAAGATTTGATTTTTGAAAAAGATAAGATTTTCAAATTGAAAATTTGATTTGACTCATAAGAAACAACTTTGATTTTTAAAATTTTTTTGAAAAAGTCAACTCAATTTTCGAATTTGATGAGAGAAAAAAGGGAAAGATATTTTTTTTTATTTTTGAATTTTTATGATGCAAGAGAAAAACAAGAAAAATGATGCAATGCATGAAATTTTTAGATCAAAACAATGAATGCATGCAAGAATGCTATGAATGTCAAGATGAACACCAAGAACATTTTGAATGTCATGATAAACATCAAGAACATATTTTTGAAAAATTTTTAATGCAAAGAAAACATGCAAGACACCAAACTTAGAATTCTTTAATGCTTAGGCACTAAGAATTCAAGAATGCATATGATAAACATGAAAAGACACAAAACAGAAAATCATCAAGATCAAACAAGAAGACTTACCAAGAACAACTTGAAGATCATGAAGAACACTATGAATGCATGATATTTTTGAAAAAATGCAAGATGCATATGCAAGTGACACCAAACTTATAATGTGACTCAAGACTCAAACAAAAAATATTTTTGATTTTTATGATTTTCTAATTTTTTTTGTATTTTTATTTATTTATTTATTTATTTTTTTCGAAAATTATTGTGAAAAGGAAAAAAAATAAGGATTCCAAAATTTTTAATATGAATTCCAGGAATCTTGCATTCTTAGTCTAAAGCTTCAGTCCAGGAATTAGACATGGCTCACTAGCCAGCCAAGCTTTCAAAGAAAGCTCCAGTCCAAAACACTAGACATGGCCAATGGCCAGCTAAGCTTCAGCAGGTGATCATAATATGACATGCCTGACATACTCATT
>NC_029788.2:107225554-107247944 GCF_000816755.2 Arachis ipaensis
CACGCACCCTGTCACGGCACGGCTATTCATCTGTCGGTTCTCGATCATGCTGGAATAGGATTCACCCTCCTTTTGTGTCTGCCACTAACGCCCAGCACTCGCGAGTTTGAAGCTCGTCACAGTCATTCAATCATTGAATCCTACTCAGAATACCACAGACAAGGTTTAGACCTTCCGGATTCTCTTGAATGCCGCCATCATTCTAGCTTACGCCACGAAGATTCCGAAAATCCACTTTGAGTGCAGGGAGGTCAGAATCCAACAGCATCAGCAGTCCTTTTTCAACCTCTGAATCTGATTTCTGCTCAAGTCCCTCAATTTCAGCCAGAAAATACCTGAAATCACAGAAAAACACACAAACTCATAGTAAAGTCCAGAAATGTGAATTTAACATAAAAACTAATGAAAACATCCCTAAAAGTAACTAGATCCTACTAAAAACATACTAAAAACAATGCCAAAAAGCGTATAAATTATTCGCTCATCAGGGTATTACAGTTATCTTTATGTAAAACTGATAGTTGAGAGCCGTTAGATAATTATTTAGTCAAATATGTTACATTATCTAACAATTCTCAACTAGCAGCTTGACATGAAAATAATTACATGTGAATTTGCATTGAAAGCTTTCACTGAAAGTTTCTCTCTTCTCTCTCCTCTCTCTTGCTTCGGTCACATCTTTCATTCAAAGAAGAAGAAAGAAGAAAAATAGAAGCCACAGAAGAAAAGCCTATGAAGAAAAGTTAAGAAAGATTTTTGCCACAGAAGAAAAGTCTGTGAAGAAAGGCTTAAAGATTTGTTTCCAAGAAAGGAAAAGGAAAGCTTCGATCATGAAGCAAATCTATCTTGAGGACACAACAAAAAAATTATTTCCTCTTTTGTGCTACAAAAAAGAGGAAGCCTCGGAATATCAAAGCAAAAATGGAAAAGCCATCTTGGGTCAGAACCTCATCAACGGTCAGAATCAAGACTTGGAGCTAAAGTCAAGATCAATGGCCAAGATTAAAGAAGCTTGAAGAAAAAGGATGAGGAAGATGAGGCAAGCTTGCATGCAACAGATTCGATCCTCTTTCTCTCTCTCTCCTCTATTTAAGCCGCCGCTACTCTGATGTTGGAGAAGAAAGACAGTGCTAGGGTTGTATGAGTCTCAACCTTGGAAGCTTCATCATTCTATATTAAGGGTGAACGGCCAATGGTTGAGGTAAGGAGAGTAAGTGAAAAAACACAGAGTTCTCATAGCTACCCAAAAGCTACTTGAGTTCTTCTTCTTCAATGGTGTTCATTTTGTTTCCTTTTTCTTAGTTTTATTTGTCTGAATCTCATGGTGAAAAGGGCAAACATAGTGAAGTTTGTAAGAAAAAGACAGTGAGAGGAAAAAGGCAGTGAGCAAAATTAGAAAAGAAGCCATAGACGTCTCAGAGTTTCTTTGTATATATTTCTGTTGTATGTCTAATAAACCACTATTTTATGATTTATCTTGCGCTCAATTGAGTGTTTTTATCAATTTTTCACCCACTTATTCATATAAATTGCATGGTTTTACAATTTCTTCCTTATTCTATGATATATGTGAAAATATGTTTCCTATGCCTTAAAAATATTTATTTTAATTATCCTTTATTACCATTTGATGCCGTGATCTGTGTGTTAAGTAATTTCAGGCTTCATAGGGCAGGAATGGCTTAGAGGATAGAAAGGAAACACGCAAAAATGGAAGGAACGCACAAAATGGAGTTTTGGAGAAAATGGCAGCGACGCGTACGCGTGACTAACGCGTATGCATGACAAGGAAAATCTCCAAATGATGCGCACACGTGACTCACGCGTACGCGTGACGGACGCCACGTGCAGAAAATTGCAGAAGTCGCCCCCAGCGATTTCTAGACCCTTTTTCGGCCCAAATCCAAGCCCAGAAACACAGAATAGAAGCTGGAGAATGGGGGAATCAATAGACACAATTGATACAACATTCATTATTCACAATTTTAGGTTTTAGATGTAGTTCTCTAGAGAGAGAGGCTCTCTCCTCTCTCTTAGATTTTAGGATTAGGATTTCTCTTATTTTATGGTTATCTCTTCATTCCAGGTTCAATGTTCCTTTAATTTATGTTTCTCTTCTACTTTTATTTATTCTATTACTTTATTTGCTCTATTTTACTTGTTAATTACTTATGTTGCCAAATTGGCTTACAAACTTTCCTATGTTAGAATTGATATCTTTATTTAAATATAATTTGAGGTATTTCAGATTTAAGATTGCTTTCTTCAAACTCATGTTATTGATGCTTCCAATTTAATTTAGATTTTTCCCCTTTTGGCTTTGGTTAAGTAATTGGTGACACTTGAGTTGTCAAACTCAGCGGTTGATTGAGAGTTGGAGATTGCTGATTGATTTGGATCCCTCTAAAGCTAGTCTTTCCACAGGAGTTGACTAGGACTTGAGGAATCAAGTTGATTAGTCCACTTGACTTTCCTTTATTTAGTAAGGGTTAACTAAGTGGAAGCACTGATAAACCCATATTTTATGATTCATCTTGTGCTCAATTAAGTGTTTTTATCAATTCTTCACCCACTTATTCATGTAAATTGCATGGTTTTACTATTCCTTTCTTATTTTATGATATATGTGAAAACATGTTTCCTATGCTTTAAAAATATTAAATTTAATTATCCTTTATTACCATTTGATGCCGTGATTTGTGTGTTAAGTATTTTCAAGCTTCATAGGGCAAGAATGGCTTAAATGACAGAAAGGAAACATGCAAAAATGGAAGGAAAGCACAAAAATGGAGTTTTGAAGAAAAGGCAGCGACGCGCACGCGTGGACGATGCGGACGCGTGCCTAGCGCAAAATGGCAGTGACGCGCACGCGTGGACGACGCGGACGCGTGCCTTGAGCAGAACGCAAATGAAGCGTACGCGTGACTGACACGTACGCATGACAAAGAAAACTCCAAACCACGCGAACGCGTGACCCACGCGCACGTGTGACGGACGCCACGTGCAGAAAATTGCAAAAGTCATCCCCAGCAATTTCTGGACCCTTTTTCGGCCCAAATTCAAGCCAGAAACACAGAATGTAAGCCAGAGAATGGGGGAATCAAAGGAAAGAGAAGAAAACAACATTCATAATTCATAATTTTAGGTTTTAGATGTAACTTTTAGAGAGAGAGGCTCTCTCATCTCTCTTAGGATTTAGGATTAGGATTAGGATTTAGGATTTCTATTATGATTAGGCTACTTCTCTTCAATCACAGGTTCAATGTTCCTTTAATTTATGTTTCTCTTCTACTTTTATTTATTCTAATGCTTTTACTTGTATTTGACTTATGTTGCCAAATTGGCTTATGAATCTTTTCATGTTAGATTTGAATATTCTATTTAATGCACATTGAGGTATTTCAGATTTAAGATTGCTTTCTTTTATTTATGATATAAATAATTTAGATTTTTCTCCATTTTGGCTTTGGTTGAGTAATTGGTGACACTTGAGTTGTCAAACTCAGCTGTTGATTGAAAATTGGGAATTGCTGATTGATTTGGATCGCTCTAAAGTTAGTCTTTCCATAGGAGTTGACTAGGACTTGAGGATCAAATTGATTGGTCCACTTGACTTTCCTTTATTTAGTAAGGGTTAACTAAATGGGAGCAAAATCCAATTCTCATCACACCTGATAAGGATAACTAGGATAGGATTTCCAGTTCTCATACCTTGCCAAGAGATTTTCTAATTATTAATTTATTTTTCTTGTCATTTAAATTACTTGTTCTTTATTTTAAAAACCCAAAACAAAATATACTTTTTCCATAACCAATAATAAATCATACTTCCCTGCAATTCCTTGAGAGACGACCCGAGGTTTAAATACTTCGGTTTATTATTTTATTGGGTTTTGTTACTTGTGAAAACCAAATTTTTGTACGAAAGGATTCTCTGTTGGTTTAGAACTATACTTACAACGCGATTAATTTTATAAAAATTTCTTTACTAGCAGAAAACCATTCGTCAAGCACTAAACAATTCTCATCACACCTGATAAGGATAACTAGGATGGGATTTCCAGTTCTCATACCTTGCGAAGAGTTTTTATAATTATTAATTTATTTTCCTTGCCATTTAAATTACTTGTTTCCTATTTCAAAAACCCAAAAATACACCTTTTTCCATAACCAATAAAAAACACACCTCGCTGCAATTCCTTGAGAGACGACCCGAGATTTAAATATTTCGGTTATAAATTTTATTGGGTTTTGTTACTTGTGACAACCAAAGTTTTTGTACGAGAGGATTTTCTGTTGGTTTAGAAACTATACCTACAACGTGATTATTTTTATAAAATTCTTTACTGGCAGGAAGTCCATCTCGTCAAAAAGTGGCACCGTTGCCGGGATTTGCAATTGTGTGCCTTATAATTGGTTATTGTAAATATTTCATTTTGCTTGTTTAATTGTTTTTATTTTTGTTTTTAATTTTTATTAGCTACTATGAGTTCTCACCCCTCTGGCTTTAAGTTTGGTTCCAATGTTGCTGTAAGGAATGGAAGCTATAACAGGAACATGCATCACGGTCAAACCAATCAAAGATGGAAGGAGCCACGAGGATCTGATCAATCCTTTCGGCAACAACACCTTCCAAGATACCATGGACAACGACCATTCTATAATGCATGCCAAGACAATAGTTATGGTGGACCTTCTCGTGACAACCAAGCTCCACTAGTTTACTATGGTTAAGAGCCATTCCGAGGTATATGCCAAGATGATAGATATGGTGGACCCCCTTGTAGTTACCAACAAGCCCCATCATACGCCTATAAACCACCTCCTCAACATAGCTTCAAACTACCATACTTACAAGCCAACCACAACCATTCACCTCCATATGCCCCTAACCTTTATCCACCCAAATTCCAATCCAATTACTCCCAAGAACCACCACTTCCATATGCACCATATCCATGTCCATCAAACCAAGAAGCACAGGACTGTCTCAAGGACACAGTGAACCAATTTCATGCAACCCTTCATCAATTGGAGCAAGCGATAAATCGATTAGCCCCCAGTACGAAGGAGACACTAGAAGCTCCGGTGGACAGTAAGAAGCTTGACTTTGTACTGGAACAAGTAGAGGAAGTTGCAATTATCAAAGAAGAAGAATTGGTTGAAGACTTAGGAGACGCTGAACCTCCATGGGAACCAAGAATTGTAGAGAATCCCGTCAAGAAATTTGCAACCGATGCTAAGGAGGATAGTGCACAACCCCCAAGGCATGTACCTTATGAAGAACTGGACGGAACAGATCAAGAAACAAATTTTCTTAGTAGTGATGATCATGAACCAAGCTCTCCTAATACTGACCTAGCAGTCACAATTGAACTCTTTGGGCTAGAAGATTCTTCCCCGAGCGAATATGAAGATGATGTGGAAGTAGACTTTTCTCAGCCTCCAACTTATTACTTGAGTGATGAGGAAGAAATCGAAGACTTTGATCAAGACGTGGTTGCAATTGAAGAGGTTTGTTAGGAATTGGAAGAATTCACAGAGGAGTACAAGGAAGTGGAGCTTGAAGAACCATTGGAAATACCTCTCCCACGGCCATTACCACCTAATACAAACTTCAAGTGGGTAAAATCTTTAGCCTTCATCTTTACTTTTCCACTTGAATATGGCCTGCTTGAAACAGATGGCCAGCTTAGCGCTCTTTGCGGCTTTAAGAGTAAGAGGGAGATGGTTAGTAATAGAAGTTGGTATCCGAGGTTCAATACGGTTCCACGCTCCAATTGGAAGTGCAAGGATTGGTATAGAGCTCAATTTAATAGGTTTCGGAAGATGTTTGGGTATCTCAGTGGAAATTCAGGTTGCGTACCACCCGGCTAAAAATATGAAGATCAATACAAAGACGGGTACAAAAGCAAGGTTTGGGATCCTGGGATCCATTCTGATAATCAATACTCCTGGAGCCTGAAAACCTGCTTTGACCTGCTCAAGGACTTTATATGCCTAGTTTGGGACCCCAGAGTCTATTGGAGTTGCAAGCATTGGTGGAGATTTTTGGATGAGTTCAAGCATAAGCTGCCATGACAAGGAGCTCGTCTAATATCCAACTTAAGGACTTTAACTAAAAGTGCTAGCTGGGAGACAACCCACCACGGTATGATCGTTCCTTTTTCAACTTTAATTTTATTTCGTTTTGTTTGTTTTTAGTTTTATTTTATTTTATTTTATTTTTTTCCCTAGGATCATTCATAACATCTGCATCTTGCATACTGCATAAAAAAAACACACCCCACGCATGCGCATGGACCAAGCGTGGGCGTCGACTCCAAATCGACGTCACAATCCAACGCCCAGAAAGTTGGGCTGGAATCGTGCGGCTGGAATGCGTTAGGCACAACGACGCGCACGCATCACTTTCACTTCACAGACACCACGCGTAAGCGTGGGCGACACATACGCGTCGCGTGGAAATTTTAGCCCCCTTAATTGAAACAGAGAGTTGCGCCAAAACGACGCTAGAATTGTGCGTTTAGCACAATTCTGGGCGACGCGTATGCGTAATCGTCGTCGTGCCACCCTGCCACCACCGCGGGACTCCCAGCGCCGCCGTGCCGCCCACCACACCACCACCATCTCTCTGCGTCCAATTTCTGTTACTGCGCCCACCAGGTTCCGCCGCACACCGATTCCTTTCCAAGTTAGTTAGTTAGTTGCATTTTTTTCAAATTTTGTTCAAATTAGGATAGTTAGAGATGCATGATCGTAGTGGATTTTAGGTGGTTAGGTAGCTAGGATGTGGTTAGTGGATTTAGGTCTGATAATTGCGCCGTTTTTACTGCTTGTTTTATCTGTTTCGCAATTTTGAAATTGCTGTGTTGTTCATTCATGTTTAATGTTGTTTTGATTTAAATTGCAATTCTTGCTGCAGATTGCATTTGTTTCTTTTCTAAATTCATGTGACTTTCTATTTTTTACTCTTTTCTGCACCACTTTAATGTCATATGAACTGATTTCTGTTGCTTTTTATTACCCGAAAACGTCCAATTTATAGCCAAAATGCTACCTGATTTTTCCCGCAAATTATTTCACTCAACTCCCTTTCATGAATTGGTTTTGGTACTTTTAAATTCCGCACTAATTAGTTTCAACCAAGCCATTTCATGGATGAATGGGCTAGCATTCTTATTCTTTCTGGTTCCCTTATTAGTTAAATCGCATTATTGATGATTTCAATTTCATTTTACAATTCTTTTATTCATATGATTTATCATCAATAAACTGCAATCTCTGCTTGAATGTGAGTTACTTGTTCTTCAAGTTTGTGCAATTTTTGTTAATTAGGAACCACCATACCATGCCACTTACTTTAACTTCACTTTTTAACTCTTAACTGCATTAACTTCTAACTTCTCTATTAGTTTTCCACTAACTATTTTCAACCCATTTCAAGGCATGATTATTGATTTTCCTGATAAACAAGAATTCCGCATATCATAGATCTTGGATTGTGATTTTTATTCTCTGACTTTTACCTTGCATACAGTCCAAAATTCTACATCTATCTAACTCACTTCATGCTTCTATTGCTATTTTATTACTCTTTTGTCCCTCTATGCTTATATTGCTCAAATACTATTTGCTTACCTATTTTTCTACTTTTGTTTAATAAACTATATCCTGGAACCTCTGCTTTTCAGGATGTCAGACCCTAAAGGGAAAGGAAAAACCAAAACAGGCACAGGCAAAAGAAAGAGAGGAGAATCCTCTACCACTATTTTGGATATCCTCCATGATGATTCCTGGCGGGAGAAGAATTTTACCCCACAGGAAAAAGCTGATCAGCTAGTGCCTGCCACAGACCCAGTCAAGTTTGCCAACCGATATTGTGAACTCAAGTATCCAGTCTTCGCAACTTCAAGGAACCTATACCTGGAAAAGACCCTCAAAATTCCAGCTGAACTACAACAATACACTACAGAATAGATAAAACAGAGAGGCTAGTTCTTCCTGGAGAGGAACTTGACTGAGGTCAATGCATCTTGGGTCAGGAAATTCTACTGCAACTACTTCAAAATGACCCTGGATGCAGTGCAGCTCAAAGGAAAGCAGATTCTAGTTACTGAGGAAGCAATTGAAGATATCCTCAACCTCCAGCCTAAATCAGATCAGCCAGATGGTTATCAGCAGGCTGAGGAAGATATGCGATTTATGAGGTTTGATTGGGACGCAGTGGAGTGGACCATAGCTCTTGATCCTACTGTCCCATGGGTCATGGGTAAGTCCACAGTGGCCCCAAAGGGAATAAAGATTATCTATCTGAATGATGAAGCTCGGCTATGGCATCAAATTCTGAGTAACTACGTGATGCCGAGCACTCACGAGACTGAGGTGCCAGCTGCCATGATCACTCTTATCTGGTGTACGATGGAGGGCAAGGACCTGTACCTTCCCAGATTTATCCGGTACTATATGTCGAGGGTCCATGTTTGAGGCACTCTGCCCCTTCCATATTTGATTACTTAGATGGGCCGTCGAGCTGAGGTGCCCTGGGAGCTTGCGGATGAGAAGCCACCCGCCGCCGACTGCAAGAAGATTATCCCACACAGCAGGAAGTTCCAGGCTTTGGGCTATCGACCACCCTTTCTTATTGCCTCCACTGAGGCAGCCACATCCTCTGCTGCCCCTTCAGCACCTATTGCACCAACCACCACCACAGCACCTCCACCTGCTTCAGAGCCCATCTACCACCTCGTGCACTACCTGTTTGACCGGCTGGATCAGATGGAGCGCCATAACCAGCGGCGATATGAGAGGTCTAAGCATCGCAGCAAGCGACGATATGAGCATTTAAAGTTGATGATCCAATCAGGCCACCATGACATTCCCTCCAAGTCTGACACACCATCAGAGCCATCTGAGGAGGAGGCGGATGACCAGGAGGAGCAGGCATGAGCCGGGGCTAAGCAGACAGGATCCGAGCAGGCTGCGCCACATCACGAGGAGCCCCAGCAGATATAGCTAGCTGATCCACATGTCCCTCTACAGACAGAGCCTCCGCTTCAGCAGGCAGACCCTCAGGCCACCACAGTGACACCTGCAGCACACCCTTCCGAAGATGACGCTTCTTCACAACCAGCTTGATTGAGCATCGAGGACGATGCTATTATTTCAGTGTGGGGAGGTCGCCATCTTTGGCGAATCTTATTTTGGTGAACTACTTTCAGACTCTTTTTATCCTATTTTGTTTATTTTCTGTATTTTTATTTTATTTTATCTTATTTGTCTTTCAGTACTTGCACATTCTCTTTTATTGTATTGTTGTTTACTTTATTATATTTTGCACTTTGGTTGTATATATATCTTAGATATTTAGCTTAATTTGCACTTTTAGCTTATTAGTTGTGATATAGAAAATATGGATTATTTAGCTTAGTTTACCCTTTTAGCATATGATAATTTGGTTTAATTGAAAATAAAAAGAGTAAACTAGAAATTTTAATTTTTCAGAATCACAACAATCCACCCACCATATATATATAGCAATAAATGTTGATTAATTGACAACATTTTTCAAGGAAAATACTTATTTTTATAAGAGCCTTTCGAAGATTCACATTGAGTTGGATGGAAACTCTTGATTTCTACTTGCATGATATACATAACTGATATATGATTTTTGAGCCAAAGAACACACACCTGTGAGGCTTTGAGCTTAATTGTATGGTTACATTTAACCATAGTTTTCATTCCTGTGTGTTTCGCCCTTCTTTTCCATGCTTGCAATCTTTACTTTGTTTCAGTCTATATGTCCAATATAGAATGTATTTACATACTTGCATATGATTAAGGCTATTACTTGTATTTGCTCACTTATCCCAAATAAACCTACCATTTTATGTCACCCTTGTTAGTCCCCTTGAGCCTTTTTAATCCCCTTCTGTTCTATAACCACATCACTAGCCTTAAGCAGAAAAACAAATTAAAAATCCCAAATTGAATCTTTGGTTAGCTTAAGATAGAGATTATGTATCAACTAAGTGTGGAGAAACTGTGGGAACTTGGGTTGATAGGAAGGTATTAACTCTATAAATCATTTGAAATTTGGGAGCATGCTCATGTGAAACCAAAATAATTAAAATACCATGTGAATTGATATTGTGTTCAAATTTAAAAAAAAAAATTAATAAGTAAATAAATAAGGGGACAAAATTACCCCGATAATGAGTTTAATAAAGAAATCAATGCACATAGGATAAAAATTAAAAATAAAATTGGTACATGAGTATGTGATACAAAAGTGGAAAAATTGGGAAGCTAGGCATAATTTCAAAATTGTATAGAGTATGTATATGTTAGGTGAGATCTTAGACTAATCAAGGATTTAATTTATAGCTCACTTAGCCTTTTATATATACTCTCACCTTTACCTTAGCCCCATTACAACCTTGAAAAAGACCTTATGATATTTGCATGTATACATTAAATATTTGTTGATTGGTTAGATGAAAAACAAAGTTTTAAAAAGCATGACTAGAGAAGGATAGAGTGATTAACCCCAAACGCTGAGTGATTAGAGAGTAAACACAAATCCAGTGAGGGTTCAATAGCTCATTTCCATATATCCATGTTTAATTATTGATTGTCTTGCAAGTTTGTGAAATTTTTTAACTCAACTCAATTGTGAATATGTTCTAACATGATTTAGCCTTGGTTGTGCATATATATTTCCTTGAAGAAATTGACTCAATTTAACCACATGTAAGCTTTATATATATAAGTGGATAGTAATTAGAATTGCATGATTCATTTAGATAGCTTGCATTTAGAATAGATTGCATTGCATAAGATTCCACCATTCTACCTACACTCTTTTTCTGTTTCTCTTGAATTAAGCATGAGGACATGCTATTGTTTAAGTGTGGGGAGGTTGATAAGCCACTATTTTATGATTTATCTTGCGCTCAATTGAGTGTTTTTATCAATTTTTCATCCACTTATTCATATAAATTGCATGGTTTTACAATTTCTTCCTTATTCTATGATATATGTGAAAATATGTTTCCTATGCCTTAAAAATATTTATTTTAATTATCATTTATTACCATTCGATGCCGTGATCTGTGTGTTAAGTAATTTCAGGCTTCATAGGGCAGGAATGGCTTAGAGGATAGAAAGGAAACACGCTAAAATGGAAGGAACGCACAAAATGGAGTTTTGGAGAAAATGGCAGCGACGCGTACGCGTGACTGACGCGTACGCATGACAAGAAAAATCTCCAAATGATGCGCACACGTGACCCACGCACACGCATGACGGATGCCACGTGCAGAAAATTGCAGAAGTTGCCCCCAGCGATTTCTAGACCCTTTTTCGGCCCAAATCCAAGTCCAGAAACACAGAATAGAAGCTGAAGAATGAGGGAATCAATAGACACAATTGATACAACATTCATTATTCACAATTTTAGGTTTTAGTTGTAGTTCTCTAGAGAGAGAGGCTCTCTCCTCTCTCTTAGATTTTAGGATTAGGATTTCTCTTATTTTATGGTTATCTCTTCATTCCAGGTTCAATGTTCCTTTAATTTATGTTTCTCTTCTACTTTTATTTTCTCTATTACTTTAGTTGCTCTATTTTACTTGCTAATTACTTATGTTGCCAAATTGGCTTACGAACTTTTCTATGTTAGAATTGATATTTTTATTTAAATATAATTTGAGGTATTTCAGATTTAAGATTGCTTTCTTCAAATTCATGTTATTGATGCTTCCAATTTAATTTAGATTTTCTCCTTTTGGCTTTAGTTAAGTAATTGGTGACACTTGAGTTGTCAAACTCAACGGTTGATTGAGAGTTGGAGATTGTTAATTGATTTGGATCCCTCTAAAGCTAGTCTTTCCACAAGAGTTGACTAGGACTTGAGGAATTAAGTTGATTGGTCCACTTGACTTTCCTTTATTTAGTAAGGGTTAACTAAGTGGGAGCACTAAACAATTCTTATCATACATGGTAAGGATAACTAGGATGGGATTTCTAGTTCTCATACCTTGCCAAGAGTTTTTATAATTATTAATTTATTTTTCTTGCCATTTAAATTACTTGTTCCCTATTTCAAAAACCCAAAAATACACCTTTTCCATAACCAATAATAAACACACCTCCCTGCAATTCCTTGAGAGATGACCCGAGGTTTAAATACTTCGGTTATAAATTTTATTGGGTTTTGTTACTTGTGACAACCAAAATTTTTGTACGAGAGGATTTTTTGTTGGTTTAGAAACTATACCTACAACGTGATTATTTTTATAAAATTCTTTACTGGCAGGAAGTCCATCTCGTCAGTGTCATGATCCTGTAGGGATTCCCTTACAAGTTGGGTTAGTACTTTGCTATTGAAAGCTTGGTTTGAGTCCAAGTCAAATTCAGATTGAGGTTAGAATCTGGATTTGTCCGAGATAGGATTGGGTAGATCCTAGGGAAGAATTAGTGTTTGTAATCTTGAGAAAGATAGTGAAATTTCATCATTGTTGTGATGGAGACTGGATGTAGGCTACATTACACCTAGTAGCTGAACCAGGATATATCTGGTGTCAATTCTTCTTCTCTGCTTCTTTTCTGTTTCTAGTTCTTAGGAGACAAAATGAAGAATGTCTCTCAACTTATAACGAGACAAAACTAAAAATGTCTCTCAACTTATTACGAGACAAAAGTGAAAATATCTCCTAAAGTTTGTTGAAAAAGTAAAAGTAATACTCTGTGAAAAAGGAAGCTAAGATTCAACCCCTTCTTTTAGCCACTGATTACCATCAATTGGTATCAGAGCTTGGTCTCAAAGAGATCAAGCTTTGCAGCTTGGAGAAAAGATCTTGATGGAGAACAACAGTGGTACTAATATGGTGGCCTACACTCTGACAGAAGGTCAATCAAGCAACAGACCTCCATTCATCAATGGAAAGAACTACAATAACTGGAAGGAAAGTATGAAGATTTTTATTCAATCTGTAGATTACAGACTTTGGAAGATAATTTTGGAAGGCCCGCAAATCCCAACCACAACAAGAGATGATGGTGTGGTTGTTTCCAAGGCTGAGACAGATTGGAATGACGATGACAAGAAGAAAATAGATATTAATGCCAAAGCGGTCAACCTGCTTAACTGTGCTGTCAGCTTTGAGGAATACCAATGGATATCAAGATGCACAACAGCAAAGAAAATCTGGGATAAGCTTCAGGTTACTCATGAAGGCACAACCCAAGTCAAAAGAACCAGAATAGACATGCTAAATAGAGAATACGAAATGTTCTCAATGAAGAAAGGAGAAACAATTGATGAAATGTTTGAAAGATTCAATATTATCATCACTGGCTTGGATGATATGGGAATCAAACATTCAGAATCTGTACTTGTGAAGAAAATATTAAGATGTCTCACTAAAGAGTGGAAAACCAAGGCTATTGTAATAGCTGAGAGTAGTGGCATTGATGAAATGACCTATGATGATCTGAGAGGAAACTTACTTGCTTTTGAAAACACCTATTTAAAAAAGGATACAAAAAAGAAAAGAGTTGCTCTCAAATCAGTCATTGAATCTCTGGATGAAGAATCCAGCGATGATTTATCTAACGATGATTTTGTTTTGTTTGCTAAGAAATTCAGGAGAATGATGAAGCAAAAGGAACGAAACAAAAGAGGCAGTTCAAGAAAACCTAAGAGGGATTTAAGCAAGGTCATTTGCCACAACTGCAGAGAAGCTAGACATTACAAGTTTGACTATCCAAAACTGGAAAAAGAAGATAACCCGAAAAGGGAAAAGAAGAAGGGACTCATGGCATCTTGGGAAGACTTGGAGAACGACTCTGAAGATGAGGAAGAATCAGATAGCAAATCTCAAACCTGTCTCATGGCCAATCAAACTGATAAGGTACGTTTTATTGAACCTACTACTGAAGACCTTCATCTTATGATAGATCATCTCAATAAAAAAATCAGATGCTTCTTAAATAAAAACTATAAACTTAAATCTCAAGTTATCATTCTAAAGGCAGAAAATGGTTTTCTCAAAGATAAATTAAGAGAAGCCAAAACTGTTGTTGATCTTGTTGAAGAAAACAAGCGGTTAAAGGCTGAAATTAAGGGCTGTGAAAACCAACATTCTGTGATTGCATATCTAAATTGTTTTGAGCAAAATGAAAAGTTGCATAAAGAGGTAAAAAGCCTAAAAGAGGGCCTAGCTAACTTTGCTCAAAGTTCTGAAAATTTGAATCAACTTTTGGCTAGCCAAAAACCTCTTTATGAAAAGGCTGGATTGGATTTTGATAAAAAATCAAAAATTGTTTTAGAAAAATCTTCTGTTGCTAATATGGCTTCTACTTTGGATGACATAAGATTTTAAAACCCAATCAATCTGAAAAAAGCAACCTAAAAGGTTTTGTAGATTATGTAATCGGGGTGGTCACTTTCCCATTCAATGCTTCATAAGTGAAAGAATGATTGGAGATAAAATTTATAAGATTGTTGGTAACTATAATGGCTTTGGGAAAAGAAGATGGTTTGACATAAAAGGATCCAAAAAGATTTAGATACCTAAGGTCACTTGAGTATTTTTGTAGGTTTGCCTAGCATCCAAGAGAAAAGACAACATGTGGTATATAGATAGTGGATGCTCTAGGCATATGACCGGAAAGTCAACATTCTCCATCAAGTTTGATGAGTATGATGGAGGATTTGTTACTTTCGGTGACAATGGAAAAGGAAAAATTGTGGCCATAGGTAAAGTGGGTAAGAACTTTTCTTCTTTCATAAATGATGTTTTACTTATTGATGGATTGAAACTTAATCTTCTAAGCATTAGCCAATTATGTGATCTTGGATATTTGGTTATATTTAGAAAATTGGATTGTTTAGTTGTTTGTGAGAAATCCGGTGATGTTTTGTTTGAAGCAAAAAGATGCAACAATGTGTATGGACTTACTCTAGAGGATTTAAAAGATCAAAAAGTAACATGTTTTACATCTATAGAATCTAAAAAATGGCTTTGGCATAAGAAATTAGGACATGCTAGCATGTACCAAATTTCTAAGCTTGTTAAGAAAAATTTGGTTAGAGGAATTCCAAATATCAAATTTGACAAAGACATTACTTGTGAAATTTGTCAATTAGGCAAACAAGTAAAATCTTCTTTTAAACCCAAAGATAGAATTTCTACTAAAAGGCCATTAGAGATGTTGCATATTGATCTTTTTGGTCCCACTAGAACTCAAAGTTTGGGAGGTAAACAATATGGTTTGGTTGTGGTTGATGACTATTCAAGATATGGTTGGGTTCTTTTCTTGGCTCATAAAAATAATGCTTTTTATGCCTTTTCTTCTCTTTGTAAAAAGATTCAAAATGAAAAGGATTTAAAAATTGCTCACATTAAGTGACCATGGAAAAGAATTTGAAAATCAAGATTTTGAAAGCTTTTGTGATGATTTTGGAATAACATATAATTTTTCATGCCCTAGAACACCTCAACAAAATAGAGTTGTTGAAAGAAGGAATAGAAGCCTTCAAGAAATGACTAGGGCTATGCTTTGTGAAAATGATGTTCCAAAATTTTTGTGGATCGAAGCTGTAAATACAGCTTGTTATATCCTAAATAGAACTATCATTAGAAAATGCTTGAAGAAAACCCCATATGAGTTTTGGAAAGAAACTCCCCCTAATGTCAAGTACTTTCATATTTTTGGATGCAAATGTTTTGTACTTAAAAACAAAGAAAATATTGGTAAATTTGATCTAAAATTATATGAAGGAATGTTTGTAGGGTACTCAACCACTAGCAAAGCATTTAGAGTTTACCTTAAAGAACATAGAACTATTGAAGAGTCCATACATGTATCTTTTTGTGATGCTAACTCTATACCTAGTGCTATTATAGATGATGATGGAAGAAGTGAATCTGAAGCAAGCCCTCAAGATCAAACAAACTCCAAATCTATCCCTGCTGTTGAAAATGTCAGTCCAGAAACTTCTCCTCAGATCGAAGGAGACATTTCCATTTTGTCTCCTTACCAAGGCAAAAAAACCAAAACAGTGAACTCATCTGAAACTTGTCAAAGCAAAGCCTCTACTCAAAAGCCACGTAACTGGAAGTTTTTGAAGGATTACCCTCATAAATTCATCATTGGTGATCATCCACAAGGCATAACCACAAGATCCTTGGTGTGTGAATCCCCATGCTTCGTACAACTGAACTAGCAAGTGCACTGGGTCGTCCAAGTAATACCTGAGCGAGTCAGGATCGATCCCATGAAGATTGTGGTTTGAAGCAAGCTATAGTTATCTTACAAATTTTAATCAGGTGAGTAGGAATTTGTTATTGGATTTGGTGAAAAGCATAAGAGGAATAAAGAAAAAGGGTAATCAGAACTCAAAAGTCGTGTAAACTATGATAAGAAGGTGGTTAAGGCTTGGAGTTGCTTTGTCCTTCTGGATTAACTCTGATATTACTGTCTTCTTCAATTGTGAATGATTTCTTCAATGGCAGGCTGTATGTGATTGATGCTGGTTTGAGCAGCCGCCAATACTCCTCCAAATCTGAACACCAGGGTTAGTGCGTATCCAGTTTGATTGAGGGTGAATCTCCTACAGTCCATTCTCCTTAGTGATCCTACTCAAGACACCATAGACAAGGTCGGATCTTCTGGATCAGAGAATGCTGTGCCTTTGGATTCTAGCCTCTACCATAGAGACCCTAATCTCCCCATACCTCGGCTGAACTGGTGTCTCGAGAAGTCCCCAACGAAGCCGTGAATTAGCCGTCTGAGAGATGTATAATCAAGCTGGCGGTTCGATGCTTTCCAGTCACGTATTCATATGAACCCAAGAAGACATGAGTGATTGTCAGACACACGGTCTTAGTATGAAAAACGGAGCTGATTGTCATGGATCATCCCATTCATCAAGTTGAAGAACGAATATACATATTAGAATTGAATCAAACACGGATTGAATAGAAACAGTAATACTTTTATTAATTCATAGAACTCAGCAGGGTTCCTCCCCTCAACCTAGGAGGTTTAAAAACTCATACTGCTAGGAAATACAATGATGAACGAAAAATGGCATAAAAGCTTCCTATGATTATGTAAAATATCCTTTAAATACTAAACTAATGACTAAGGATTACATAAGAAAGGGTAAAATAGTCTTTTAGTGCTATAATCCACTTCTGGGGCCCACTTGGTGAGTGTTTGGGCTGAGTTTTGATGAGATCCACGTGCTAGGAGGCCTCTAGGGCGTTTAATGCTGGCTAGGGGTCCTCTTTGGGCGTTTGGACGCCTGGTCTCCTTCTTTAGGCGCTGGACGCCTGGAATGGGGGCAGGAAGCTGGCGTTGGACGCCAGTTTTGGGTCTTCTAATATGAAGCAAAGTATGTACCATTATACATTGTTGTAAAGCTCTGGAAGTCATATTTTCATATCCATTAAGAATGCTCTATTTGGACTTCTGTAGCTCTAGAAAATCTCTTTCGAGTGAAAGGAGGTCAGATCCGGACAGCATCTGCAGTGCTTTCTCTGTCTCTGAATCAGACTTTTGCTAACTTTTGCTCCAACTCCTCAATTTCATCCAGAAAATACCTGAAATTGTACAAAAATACACAAACTCAAAGTAAAATCCAAAAATATAAATTTTACACTAAAACATATGAAAAGTTAATAGAAATTAAATAAAACATGCTAAAAATTATATGAAAATAGTGCCAAAAGACGTATAAAATATCCGCTCATCAATCCTCAAGCAAGAAGCAAGAGGATGCAAGCAACGTTTCCTTCTTGTCCTAATTGGGACCTCTCAATGTGAATCAAGCTCTAGAAGACCCCTCATGGGTAAAAGCCATGGAAGATGAGCTGTCCCAATTTGAAAAAAATGAGGTCTGGACACTTGTACCATACACTAATGGTAAAAAGGTAACCGGTGCTAAGTGAATTTTCAAAAATAAATTGGGTGAGGATGGTAGTGTTGTGTGTAACAATGCTAGATTAGTGGCCCAAGGTTACGATCAAGAGGAAGGCATTGACTTTGATGAGTCATTTGCCCTGGTAGCAAGAATGGAAGTAGTTCGGTTGCTTCTTGCCTATGCTGCCCATAAGGACTTTAAAATGTTCCAAATGGATGTTAAATGTGCCTTTTTAAATGGTTTCATTGATAGAGAATTATTTGTAGCCTAACCCCCCGGTTTTGAAAACAAAGATTTTCCAAATCATGTTTTTAAACTTTCAAAGGCCCTTTATGGCCTTAGGCAAGCTCCAAGAGCTTGGTATGAAAGGTTTAGTGCCTTCTTATCGAAAAATAAATTTCAAAGGGGTACTACCGATACCACTCTATTTATAAAATAATATAATGATGACATTTTACTTGTTCAAGTTTATGTGAATGATATTGTGTTTGGATCGGCAAATGAATCCTTGTGTGAAGAGTTTGGAAAACTAATGACTAGTAAGTTTGAGATGAGTTTGATGGGAGCATTAACTTTCTTTCTTGAACTTCAAATCAAACAAACTCCTAGTGGCATCTTTATTCACCAAGAAAAATATGCCAAAGAATTAATCAAGAAATTTGGTTTAGAAAATTCCAAACTAATGGGAACTCCCATGCATCCAAACACTAAACTTGACAAAGATAAAAATGGCAAAGATGCTGATGAAACAAGGTATAGAGAAATGATAGGATCTCTCATGTATCTTGCATCCCATAGGCTGAATATTGTTCAAAGTGTGGGTGTATGTTATCGATTTCAATCTCACTCAAAAGAATCACACCTTTTGGCCGTAAAAAGCAATTGGTTGACATTTTCACTAAACCACTATGTGAAGATAGATTTTATTTACTGAGAACTAATCTGGGAATGAGGAATTTCAATTCTATCGAATAAATTGGTAATTTTTTTGTTTCTGTGTGTTTTTGGTGAGTGGCAGCTGATGGGTAAAAGGGGATTAGGGTTTTGTGTGTTTAATTGTTTAGGGTTAGGAATTTTTGGGTAAATTAGGGTTTAATAAATTTTAAATCAAATTAGGTTATATTGTATTAATTTTGAAATCTAATTTAATCCCTCAAAATTATTTTTAAAATATTATTTAATTATCAATTTACTAATTAACTTTTAATCAAATATTCTAATTTAATTAATAAATAAATAAATTAAATTTAACTCATAATAAAATTTTTTTAAAAATTCTGGGTCTTACAAAAATTAATTTTCTCAAATATTATAATTCTATAAATTTTCAAAGTTGAAGCACAAAATATATATTGACATAAAATTCGTTAAGAACTATCAAATAGATTAGTGGATATTTTCGTCGAAGACAAAAATTAAAAAGTAAATGCGTTGTGGACCATAGGGCCGAAGTGCAGCATATAATAGGATATTATTTTCAAAAAGGCCCACAGGATATGTCCAAACCAAAAGCTCCACAAGACCAAGCCTATATGAATAAGTGTGCTGAGCCAATTCATGGGTTATGAGTTATGACCCAACAAGTGAACAACCTGCTTAATTTTCTTGTTTGGCCTATTATTAATTAATTTATTTTCGTTAGGTAAATGTTTGTGTCAAATTTCATTTTTGTTTCTAACGTTTTATTTTCATTATATTTTAATTCTTAAATAAAAAATTTAAATCATACTCTTTTAGTTTTTTTCTTTTTCTCACTTTTTTTTGTCATAAAATCACTACCACCAAGGCCTCACCACCACACCACAACACTATTACCTCTCTACTTTCTCTTCGTTCTTTTTTCTCTTCTTTTCTTTCGACCTTTTTGTTTGAGATGATATATGTGCTAGGATAGTGATACTATATTGGTAATAGAGTGATAAGAAAAAAAAGAGAAAGAAAAAGAAAAGGATGGTGTTTACATTGGCAATAAAAAGAAGATGATAGGAATAAAAGAAAATAATAACTAAAAAGGAGTATAGTTGAAATAATAAAAAGGTTAGAGACATATAAAATATGACCTAACTTAAATATTAGATACTAAAATAATATTTTATTCTAACTAATGTCTTTTTACTTATAAAATGTTACCTTCTTTCATTTATGGTTTTTATATTATATTTTGATATTTTCTTTCTTTAAGTAAATTTATTTGCTATTATACACTAATAACTAATTTTAATAAAAAATAGTTGATTTTATGAGAATGCTGATGCAAATAAGGATGTTTAGTTTGATGTATAATTAACCAATTACTTTGGTCTCTAGGTGATTCTCTTATTAATTAGTTTTCTATCTATTGTGTCCACTTTAGTCATTTTAAAAAAATTATGTGATCATATATAATTATTTTTAATAATAAGAAATTATGGTATATTAATCTATTTTGACTTTCACTATAATATAATATGCAACAATAATGGTATGCGATAAAATCTAATTTTATGTAAATTATTGTATGTATTTTTAGAGATTTCATGTAATTTTTCTTTATTTTTGTACTTAATTGACTAGATTTGTCACTCTTGATTCTAATTGCGATTAACAATAAATTTATATGATTCTTGACCATAAATTGAATAAGTTTAGGTTCAGGTGGACGTACGGAATATGACTAAAAGAGGAAAGAATCACAAAACAAAAAATTTAATATTTGTGGTCTCGCCCAAGCAAAGAAGTGTCACGTAGGTAAAATATTACCCAAACAACATTTGTCGCTCAAGCGAAATTTCGCCCAGACAAGATTTTTCACCTAAACGACATTTTCGTCATGTGCCTGGGTTAACGAGCATGTGGGTTCGCGATTTGGATCCTAAAAAAGATCCCAAGCATCAGATTTTTAAAGTATTTTAAGGAGAAATACAAGGAAGAACACTAAGTAGTCTTAGATTTTAGTTTTAGGATATTTTAGTTAAAATTTTAGAGAGAAGTTTCTAGAATTCTAAGATTTTTAGTTAATTTTCTCTAGTTCTAGGTTTTAGTTTTGTTAATTAATTATAGTTTTGAGCTTATAATTTTATTTTTCTACTTTAGTTTCTTTGAATTTCTTGTTACTTTCTCTATTTTGCTATTTTTAGTTTATGAACCATTGTTGGATTTTCATTTTTCTTTAATGTAATTTGACATTTTATGTTTTATTCATGCTTAATTGAGTTATTATTATTGCTTTCTTGCATTGGGTAGCAATAGATTTTACGAATTCTTGTAATTTATGATACTTTATGTTTATGCACACCAAGTGTTTGATAAATTGTTTACTTTAGTCATAGAGTAGATTTTTCTTTTCTTGGTTTAGGGTTGAGAAATTAGGTGACTTTGAGTCATTGATAATTTAGGATTGTTAATTAATCTTATCTCTATTGACGCTAATCTTTTACTAATTCAATTAGTAAGTTGGTTATTAGGACTTATGGATTATGATTAATTATACCTACTTGACTTTCATCAATGTGTAGAGGTTAATGAAGTGGGATTAATTTTTTATAATTGCTATATTTTTGTCAATGATAAGGATAGTGATCCTTAATCCTCAACCTAACTAAGACCCTTTTAGCATTTGAGTTTACTTTCTTTTTCTACTTAATTATCTTATTTTCTCTTAATTTTATTTCTTGTTTGCTCTTTTAATTTTTTGCTATTTAAATTTCTGTTAATTGTGATCCAAACCCCAATTTCTTCCGTAGTCAATAATTGAGCAATCCATTGTGATTTCTAGGGAGAACAAAGATTGAAACTTTTGGTTGTTGTTTTGAATTTGCGATATTTAAACTAAACTTTGAATAGCGTTGAATTCTAGTGTTTAGCGCTTGTTCAAAATTTTGACACTGTTACCAGAGATTGCAAATTACAATGTGTGCTTGTTATTAGCTATAGTGTGAATATTGTAAATATGCTTGTTTTTCAATTTTTGTTAGCTTTTTTATTTTAATTCTCTCTTCTCTTATGAGTTCTCATCCTTGTGACTTTGAGTATGGTTATGACTATATTGCAGAAAATAAAAATTTTAATGACGGTTACACCAAGAAAGAAATTATCAAGTGAGGAAGGAGTCATCGTATTTGTATGGATAATTCTCATGACAACAACCTCCTCCACCCTACTATGATCACAATCCTTCCCATTGTACATACCAATCCAATAGATATGAACGGTCTTTGCTATGATTATGAGCGGCAATGGTACATATCAATATGAATTTTAGTACTAATATCTTTGATTTTTTTATGAAAAATTTAATACTAATTATCACCACAATATTCATATTTATTATATCTTATTTGTTAATATTCATCCATATTGTCTATTGAATATTAATAGATAATTTTGTATATACAATGTATAACTATATATACTATTGTATTAATTAATATCCTAAGGTTAATTCTTTGTAAAGAAATATGATGCAATTCCTAAAAT
>NC_029788.2:107247978-107261130 GCF_000816755.2 Arachis ipaensis
CAAATTAATTTTTTTAACACATAACTAATAATATTATAATGAATTAATTAAAAATTTTTGAAAAAAAAAATGTTTAGTGCAATATAATTCGAATAGAGTGAATTCAAATTCTATATATAGAAATTTGTGTGTAAATCGAATAAGGGTGAGTTGATTTATCTAAGAAACACTCATTTGATTTATTACTATGAACAACATGCATGCATAAATTGAATCAGCTCAATTTGATTTATTTAAAATTCCAATAAATTAACTCATCCTCATTCTATTTATTACCAATCTCTTTAAATCGAATATAACTCATTCGATTTATATAAAAATGTGGTTATAGAAGATGCAAGTAATATTTTCAATTTTAGGAAATCTACTTAATTTCTTTCTTCAGCCGGTTTAATTACGTTTTTTTACCCAAAAAAATTACAAGTAATGAATTATCATTATTATTATTATTATTAACTTTCTGTCATATAGTCGTACCATCCATGATGTATTATGTCCACGCTTCTGAAGCCTGCACTTAATGAAAAGAGATAAGAGAGATGCTGCAGCTGTATGCATGTATGTACTTGTTTACTTGATTCATTGAAATTTTTCTGTCAAGTTAAAGTTGAAAAGTTACAGCTTTTATCCTGGATCTGTGGTTTCTAATGCCAGGGTCATAGAAGACAAGAAGACGTGTATTTAATTGCTTTACAGCATGCTGTATAGATATATGCATTCATCAATTCGGATTTTAAAAAGGCAAAGCTTAGAAGAAAAATTCAAAAAGGTAACAGAAAAAAAAAATGTGTGGGAAAAATGGGCCAAGACTTTGCAGACACGCAGGCTATGTTACCTAAGAAACACAGATTTGATGTGTCCAATTAGATTTAGCACATACGTGTCACTGTACATGCTGATGTCTCTTACCCACTTTTTCGTCCTTTCTTTTTCTTTTTTATTTTTCCTTTGTTTTTCGGTTGAGAATGTTAGTTGCAAATTCTAGTATTTAGATTTTAGATTTTGTTAGATAAATAATAATTTTTGTAAATAATAAATAATAGATTTTAGAATTGATCCAATAAAATAAAAAAAATATTCTATCTCTAAATTACTTCTTAAATTTTAATATTAGGATAATCATCTGCACATCTAGTAAATTGAATATCCAACTATTATTAACTGTGTATGAGTAAATCGATCAAAAAAAATAACTATCCAATTAAAAATAATTAACATAATCATCTGCATATCTATTAAATTGAACATCTAATATATCTATTATTCATATTATTTAATATTCTCATTATCTACCTATACTTTTTCTTACATTGTATATCATGATTAATCAGTTAATGACTTAATGTGCGTAGATAATTAAACAAATTACACATTTTCATGATTGGTTTGATACTAGATACTAATATTATAGCAATTAATTTCTCCAAACAACTTAACAAGTTTTTAAATAAGTTTATTATAAAGTTTATATAAGACAATTTTTTATTGGGTTTCAATTTTAAATATTTTTTAATTAAGTTTTGAATATTTTTGTTTTAAAAATTTTAGATATTTTTTTACATTAAATATTGACCGCAATAGTAGTTGTGTTTCCAATACTTTATTGATATTTTATTAGATTCACTAAAATTTTCATTATTTTTGGTTCATAATTTTCAAAATATTTGTTCATATAAATTCCTTATTATTTACATTCTTATCAAAAAACATATCTCACATAAAGGGAAAAACAAGAAGAAAGAAATATCCATCATGTATCCACAAAAAGGGAAATTGTATCCAATAAGATTAGGCATTGCCTCTTGTTTCGATCCGAATCACTTCACACATGCTTCACATTTAGACTCTTCCATCACATGCTAGTGCTACCTAGTAACTTCCAATTCCCAACAACCCAAAATGAAAAATACCAAACTCATTGAGAAACTTTGGTTAATTATTCTTTAGCTCCAACCAAACGATCTATCTGACTCTGAGTGTTAGAAAAGCAAAAAAATACAATACCATGGAAGAAGGAAGAATCAATATTCCTAGCATACCCTCAAGAAGAGAAGCTTCTCCTTACCAAGATGATTATTCAACAAGAGAGGTTCCTTGTTCTTTTCAACATCATAGTAGTGTGGAAGGTAACATTAATAATAATAATAATAATAATAGTAATATTGATGTGTCAATGTTTTCATATGCACGATGTTATTGTTACTATTTAATGGAAGCTATGCCTCAGCCAGGACCAACATGGTCAACAACTGATCCTTGTGTAATGGCTGAGCCGCCATCATCATCATTATCATCTTCCTCTGTAATAACCATTGAAGACTACAATAAGAATAATAGTTCATATTCTTCTTGGTGGATGGGATTTCTTGATGATTTAGATGGGAAGAACATGAACATTATTGATAATAATGAGGAAACATCATTGGATTGTTACCCTTTTGTGGATAATAATTCTAAGGATGGGATTTGTTATGAATCACAATCTTTGGTGGATGCAATAGATCTTAGTTGTTGCTACGCAGATGATTGGTTGATGGTTCCAACAATGGAGAAGGACTGGGGAGAAATAGTATAGAAATTTACTATTTTTATCCTTATCTTTTTTTTTTTTTTTTTTCTTTGTAAAAAAATATTTTGCACAATATGATCAACAAATTCATGTTCTTCTTGTATAAGAATATTGATAGAAATGTTAGTTATTTTGGTCACTTATCTTTTTTATAAATTTTTTATTTTTATCTTCTTTTTAACTTGTACTTTTACACTTTGCTATCCCTTGTCTTAATTTCTAGGTTGAAATCCAAATAAATCGTCGTCCCTCCCACATTTTGAAAATTCGATTACTTTTTTTTTTCCTTTCAGATTCATGAAGAAAGAAATGGGTTTGAGGATGTTTGCTCTTAAACCCTGCTTTTATGTGTAAGTTTAAATAACAAGCCAATGTTTACGGCGAACAGAGGAGTTGTACTCAGTGATAAATGTTCGAATAAAAAGATGTGATTTTTTGGGTTCTTTCTATTGCTGTAAGAGCTCCTTTAACATAAAAAATTAGAGGTGAATTATACTATACAGATCAGTTTGTATAGAGAAAATGATATTTCTTCTGTAAGAATGCTTGGCCTACACGTGAAATTAGGGCTGGTAATATATACTCTACCTGCGGGTATTCAATCCGGACCAACCTGTTCGAGTAGGATTGTCTACTCTATCCGTTACGGGTAGGATAGGGTAGGGTACGAATTTGCCTGCGGGTTGGGTAGGGTACGGGTTTAGGATATACCCAACCCTACTCTACCTGCACCCCTAATATATATATATTAAAGGGCGAAAGGTAGAGAAAGACTTAAGAAGACCATCCATGAGGTGGTCAAACGAGATCTACATGTAAACGGTCTCTCTGTAGACATGATACATGACAGAGCACAATGGTGTCGTTTGATTCATGTAGCCGACCCCACTTAGTGGGACAAAGTTTTGTTGTTGTTGTTTTTGTATATATATATATATATATATATATATATATATATATATATATATATATATATATATATATATATATATATATAAGTTATGTATGTAGTGAAGAAAGTGAGTGTTGAACTCACAATCTTCCTCTTATAAAAACTTGAAATAACCACTAAACTAGTTGATGATCATATTATTTGTAATTTTATGTTGGATTTCTTTAAAATTTTATTATTTTTAATTTTAATTTAAACTTAGTTTTTTATTTTCTGTTTTATACTACAACAATATAGACAATTTTTAAGGATTATTATGTGTAAAAAAAATTAAAATTCGTCAAAAAATATAAATCTTGACACTATTTTAACTATGAAAATATGTTAATAAAAGTTTTGTCAAAAATAGTATTTTTAACATATAAGTAATTGTAAAAAAAGTTTAAATCTTATTTTGATAAATATTGACCATCAAAAATAATTTGTTAGAAAAATTTGAGAATATATTTTTTGTGATACTTATTAACCGTAAAAAATACTATTTATTTTGACACTTATTGACCATAAAAAATTCTCAACAAAAAGTTTTTAACAAAGAATGAGATGAGATCTTGAAACTGAAGAATAAACTGTGATTTTGAAGATGAAGAATGAGTAGTATGATCCCAAACTAAGAGCAGTGTGATGCCAAAATTGATGGAGTTCAACGAAAAAAAAGAATAATGGAATATGTTGAAAACAAATGAGTGTCTGTTGTAAAATAACTAAATAAATAAATAGGGAAGAGGTAACAAATATAAAATATGGAAATATAATTACATAACTCTACTAGTAATATTCACTAGAATTACTATATCAATATAATGGATATAATTAATATATTTAATTATATTATAATAAAGTATATAAGAGAGAGAATAATATGAAAGAGAGAATGAAGAATATTTGCTATTCTTATTATTGTTGTAGTGTGTTTCATCTAGAGGCTTAAGCCTCTATTTATAATGAAACATTTTCAAACTACATTTAATAGAGTCATCCTTAGTAAAGAGAGTTTCATTGGAAATGGACATCCACATCAGTACTTATCACAACACTCCCCCTTGGATGACCATTTAGGATTATTGCCTCGTTAAAATCTTACTAAAGAAAAATTCATTGGGAAAAAACCTTAGTGAAGGAAAAAGAGTACAATATCCTCTAGTGATAGGGACTGCCTCATTAAAAACCTTGTCAAAAAAAATCCAATGGGAAAAAACCTGACCAAGGAAAAAAGAGTGCAGTCTCCCCCTCTTGCCGACATTATTTTATATCTCAAAATTGGCGCATCCCAATCTGATGTACCAATCTTTCAAAAGAAGATTTTGGGAGTGACTTTGTGAATAAATCTGCCAGATTATCACTTGAGCGGATCTGTTGGATATCAATTGTCCCTTGATTTTAAAGATCATGAGTGAAGAAGAATTTGGGAGAAATATACTTTGTTCTATCACCTTTGATGTATCTGCCTTTAAGTTGAGCAATGCATGTTGTATTATCTTCAAACAGGATAGTTGGAGCTATCTTCTGATCAATTAGTCCACATGATGACAGAATATATTGGATCACACTCCTCAGCCAAAAACACTCGCGACTAGCTTCATGTATCGCTAGTATTTCAGCATGATTAGAAGATGTTGCTGCAATCGTTTTTTTCATGGACCTCCATGATATAGCTGTACCACCATATGTGAATAGGTATCCTGTTTGAGATCTCCCTTTATGTGGATCAGACAAGTATCCAGCATCTACATAGCCAACTAGTTGTGACTTGGATCCATAGGGATAAAATAATCTCATATCAACTGTTCCATAAAGATATTGAAAAATTTGCTTGATTCCACTCCAATGTCTTCTGGTTGGAGAGGAACTATACCTTACTAGTAAATTCACCGCGAATGATATGTCAGGTCGCGTATTATTAGCAAGATACATTAGCGCTCCAATGGTACTAAGATATGGTACTTCTGGACCAAGGATATCTTCATTCTCTTCTTTAGGACGGAATTGATCATTCTCCACATCCAAAGATCTTACGATCATTAGGGTACTTAAGGGATGTGACTTATCCATATAAAATCTTTTCAAGATTTTCTCTGTGTATGTTGTTTGATGAATAAAGATCCCATTTTTATATGCTCGATCTGCAGGCCGAGACAAAATTTAGTTCTTCCAAGATCTTTCATCTCAAACTCTTATTTTAGAGTTTGTATAATTGTTGGAATCTCTTCAGGAGTTCTAACGATATTTAAATCATCAACGTACACAACAATTATAATGAACCCAGATGCAGATTTTTTTATGAAAATGCATGGACATATATCAACATTCTTGAATCCATTGGCCAGATACTCAGTAAGACGATTATACTACATTCGTCCAGATTGATTCAGACCATATAAAGATCTTTGCAATTTGACTGAGTATAACCCTTGCGAATATTCATTGGATGATTTAGATATCTTTAATCCTACAGGGACTTTCATATAGATATCACGATCTAATGAGCCGTACAAATAGACTGTTACCACATCCATTAAATGCATATGCAGTTTATGATATGCAGATAAACTGACCAAATAACGCAATGTTATCGAATCCAAAATAGGGGAATACGTTTCTTCATAATCTATACCGGGCCTTTGTGAAAAATCTTGTGCCACAAGTCGGGCTTTATAGCGCACAAATTTATTTTTCTCATTTCATTTTCTCATAAATACCCATCGGTATCCAACAAGTTTTACATTGTTGAGTTAAGAAATTAATTAATAAAATTGATGATGACAAACATTTGATTAGTGGGCTAATCACCCAATTAGTTTTGATTATTTTTGATAAGTGATGCAGGCCAAAAATAAGTGTTGCAGCAGCCCAACATCAAACAAAAGATATCTGCTAATGGGCTGAATGGTAAGAGAAAATAAAGACAAGTCCAAGTCATTCATCTCAAGCAAAATTCTTCAAAGAAGCAAAGGCAAGGCACCAACGGGCTGAACTTGAGAAGAACCCGATCCAAGCCCGAGTTGAGTTCAATTTCCTCCATCTTGCTCTTACCAACGCAACGTTCCTCTCTCCTTTGCCTTAGTCAAATCAGAGTTTCAGAAAAGTAAAAAAGAGAAAGAGAGAAAGCTTCTTCCCTAAGCAAATCACCAAAGAAGCAAGAGAGAGAAGGATTAAGCTTGAAACACAGAAGTCTAATCAGAAAATCCAAACCAAATCAAGCTTAGGTTAAAGGTAACACATTTCCTCTTGCATGCATCAGATCTTCTTCTCTTCTTCCAATCTCTCTGCAAGTCCAAAAATGGCATACAAGGGAAAGTTGTTCTCTGCCCTATTCTGTTGTACATCTACGGTCACAAGTGATACTTGGGGACCAAGTAGTTTCTCAATGGCTAAGATCAAGTTGACCATGGAAAGATTTCTATGGTTACTGCTTTATGGCTTTCGGTCAAGATGAGGAAGTCAGAAGGAGAGTTTCTACTCTGGGGATTAAGGTGAAAAAGTGAATCAGTGGGTTAGTGAAGCTCAAGGCTCAAGGTGTTGACCTTGGAAGAAGAACCCAGCAACATGCAAGGAGAGAAAACCAGAGTGAGAGAACAGTGTTCTGCAAAGAAGTTCCTCTACTTGGATAATGCTTTCTTTCAAAGAAGCATTCGGCCAATACTGAAGAACTGTATCTGAGGTTTGCGAATCTGGTTTTGCACATAGCAAAGAGGCTGTTGATGAAGTCAATCTCCTTCATGTTTTACTGATTATAATGTACTTTTCTAAGTTTATCTTTCTGTAATTTCTTGTGAGAAAAGGCATTGTGAGAAAGCTTAAGAAAAAGCCATGAGTGGAAAAAGGCTGAGAGAAACACTTGAGAGAAAATCCTAGAGTTATTTTCTGATTTTTTTTAGGTTAGTTAAGTGTCTTGTATCTTGTACCTGTAAGGTATCCCTTTCTTAGTTGGGTTAGCACTAAGAGTGATTAGTTAAGTATTAGCATAGCCAATGTCAAGTTAGGTTAGAACTTGAGTGTGAAAGGATTGGGTCAATCCTGTGAAATTGGTGTATGTAATACTGTTAACTATAGTGAAATTCTTCTATAGTTGTGGAGGAGATTGGATGTAGGTTGCATAGCACAAGGCAACCGAACCAGAATACATGCTGGTGTTAGCTTTTCTCTTCTCTGCTGAGTTCTGTTTTCTGATATTCATAAGACAAAAATAAATTGTCTAATAAATTTTTGCTGCTGAGTTCAAACAGAACCTAAATTGAAAGTTTGTTTTAAAAGGGTAATAATAGCAACAGAAAAGGAAGGCATAGATTCAACCCCCTTCTCTAAGCCTACCACAACCTTCAATTGGTATCAGGAGCTAAGGTCTCAAGAATCAAGCTTAACCTCTTGGAGCAAAGATCAAATGGCGAACAACTTAGGCACAACCACAGTTGCCTACACCTTCACTGAAGGCCAGTCAAACAACTGGCCACCTTTCTTCAACGGGAAGAACTACTCCTACTGGAAAGAAAGGATAAGGATCTTCATCCAATCCATTGACTACAACATATGGAGGATTGTTGTGAGCGGTCCCAAGATCCCAACAAAAATAAGTGCTGATGGAATGGTGACTCCAAAAGAAGAAGCTGAATGGAATGAAGATGATAAGAAGAAGATAGAGCTGAATGCTAAAGCAATCAACCTTCTTCACTGTGCTATCAGCTTTGAAGAGTACCGGAAGGTGTCTAGATGCAAGATAGCCAAAGAAATCTGGAAAAAACTCCAGGTTACACACGAAGGCACTAAACAAGTCAAAGAAACGAGGATTGATATGCTGCGAAAAGAGTACGAGATGTTTAGCATGAAGGATGGAGAAAGCATTGATGAAGCGTTTGAGAGATTCTCAATCATAATCAACAACCTTGATGCTATGGGTACAAACTATGCAGAATAAACGTGAGAAAACTCCTTAGAAGCCTCACAAAAGAATGGAAAAACACTGCCACTGTCCTAACCGAAAGTAACAACATAAGTCCGATAACCTATGATGAGCTGAGAGGAAAACTCCTTGCCTATGAAGCCACACACACAAATACAGACTCAGAAAAAAGGAATAGCCCTTAAGTCACAAATAGAACCGAAAGAGAGTGAGTCTAGTGATGGTATTTCAGATGACGAGCTTTTGTTTTTTGCTAGGAGATTTAAAAGGATGATGAAGAACAAGGGCAAATACAAGGGTTCAAGTTCAATGGAGCACAAGATCGACTTGAGCAAGGTGACGTGTCATCACTGCAAGGAAGCTGGACATTTCAAGCTAAACTGTCCAAAGCTTAAAAATGAGGACAAAGGAAAGAAGGAAAGGAATAGGGTACTCATGGCAGCTTGGGAGGATCTTGAGAATGACTCAAATGAAGAAGAAGAATCTGAAGGAGATGACAAAGACTGCTTCATGGCTGGAAACAACAATCTTGATGAGGTAAACTATTATGATTTGACCATTGAGGACTTGCATACTATTATTGATGATCTCACTTTAACACATCAAAACTGCTTGACAAATACAATGAATGCAGATCTGAAAGAGATGTGTTAAGAGCTAAAAATGAATTTTTAAAAGAAAAAGTGAAGGAAACTGAATGTGCTTTGGACATCATTGAAGAAAACAGATTTCTAAAATCTGAACTTGAAAAATTAAAAGGAAAGCACATTGCGGATCCTTCTCATGAGTTAATTGCTGAAAATGAAAGATTAAATGATATGATCAAAAGGCTGAATGGTGACTTAGCAAAATTTGCTCAAGGTTCTAGTAACTTGGACAAATTACTTGCAAGTCAAAGACCATTGTTTGAAAAATCTGGTTTAGGCTACATAGCCAAGGAAGATACAGTTTCGAACACTTCCTCTATAAAATTTGTGGCTTCTTCATCAAATACCAAATCCATACTAAACAAATCAGGTATCGGATATGTTTCAATTTGTGAAGAAAAATTTGATGAAGTATACACAAGTGAAACTGAGCCTTCACCAAGAACTGGTCCAAGTTCAAACCGGCCAGGTTTGGGTTACATTTTGAAAAATGAGGCTGTTTTCAAGAAACTACCATTTTACAACAAAACCTCATATTCGAAAGGTAAAAATGTTCAAAGAAATTCTGGTGAAAATGCTTTTGCAAAGAGGAAAAACTTTAATAAAAATCAGTTTGTCAAAAGAAATGCATCTCCTCCAAAAACCAGAAAATTTCAACAATTTAATCATTTCAAGCAATATAACTCACCTCAATTTTAGCGTCACATATCAGAAAATCATTGTGTCAATTGCAAGAAAATTGGTCACTCATATGCACAATGTTTCATTGAAAAAAGAGTTGTTGGAAACAAAGTTTACAATGTTGTTTGTGATTTCAATGCACTTGGGCAACCAAGATGGATTAACTTCAAAGGATCCAAATTAATTTGGATACCTAAGGCTACTTGAAACTGTTCATGCAGATTTGCCTAGCATCCAAGAACAAAAAGGACATGTGGTACATGGATAGTGAATGTTCAAGGCACATGACTGGAAGGTCAACCTACTTCAATAAACTAAACAAGTATGATGGAGGTTTTGTGACTTTTGGAGATGATGGTAAAGGTAAAATCATTGCTGTTGGAAAAGTAGGTAATGAGCAATCTACTTTCATTGATGATGTACTTTTGGTATGTGGTTTGAAGCACAATCTCTTGAGTATAAGTCAGCTGTGTGATTTAGGATATTTAGTTATTTTCAAAAGGCTTGAATGCTGTGTTGTTAATGAAAAGACAAATAAAGTGATGTTTGTTGCCAAGCGTTTTAATAATATGTATAGACTTACTCTTGATGAACTAAAAGATCAAAATGTAGCTTGTCTTCACTCTAAAGAATCTGAAAAGTGGTTATGGCACAAGAGATTGGACCATGCAAGTATGTTTCAAATAAACAAACTTGTAAAGAAAGAATTAGTAAGAGGCCTTCCTTTGATAAAGTTTGACAAAGACATCACTTGTGATGCTTGCCAAATGGGAAAACAAACAAAAAGTTCTTTTAAACCAAAGGAAGACATCTCTACTAAAAGACCACTTGAGTTACTACACATTGATTTATTTGGTCCAACAAGAACTCAAAGCTTAGGTGGTAAATATTATGGTTTAGTAATTGTGGATGACTATACTAGGTTTGGTTGGGTTTTATTTCTTGCACACAAAAATGAAGCCTTTTCGGCTTTTGAACCTTTTTTGCAAGAAAAATCAAAATGAAAAGGATTTGAAAATTTATTCTATAAGGAGTGATCATGGAACTGAATTTGAAAATAATTTATTTGAATTCTTTTGTGAGGAATTTGGAATATCTCACAACTTCTCTTGTCCAAGAACACCACAACAAAATGGTGTTGTGGAAAGAAGAAATAGAATCATACAAGAGATGACAAGAGCTATGCTTTGTGAGAGTAATGTTCCAAAATTCCTTTGGGCTGAAGCGGTTAACACGGCTTGCCACATTTTGAATAGAACAATCATAAGAAAATTTTTGAAGAAAATTCCTTATGAACTTTGGAAAGGCTACCCACCAAACTTAAATTACTTGCACATCTTTGGATGTAAATGTTTTATTTTAAATAACAAAAAAAATTTGGGTAAATTTGATCCAAAAGCTTATGAGTGTTTGTTTGTAGGATATTCCACAACTAGTAAAGCATATAGGGTTTATCATCAAGATGCTAGGATTATTGAGGAGTCCATACATGTTACATTTTGTGATACTAACTTGGTGCAAAGCATTTTGGAAGACTGTGATGCAGGAAATCAAGCTCAAAAGGAAGATGAAACCACTCAAAATCATAAAAAAGAAAATTCTGGTCAAACTGAACCAGAACTGCTGAAAATTCGAGAGACAATTCCATTTTGTCTCATGAATCTGAAGGAAATCCTGGAAACAGCAGCACCCAGAATCCTTTAGTGACTGAATTTGCCACCAAATCCACCAGACCTCGTGAATGGAGGTTCTTGAAGAACTATCCCGAGGAATTTGTCATTGGGGACGTTTCTCATAGAGTGCAAACACGGTCCTCAACTAGAAAGGCAAATGAAGGATCAAACATTGCCCTTCTTTCACAAATAGAGCATCAAAACGTCAAGGAAGCACTTAGTGACCCCTCTTGGGTTAAAGCTATGGAGGATGAGCTTCTTGAGTTTGAAAAGAACCAAGTATGGACTTTGGTTCCAAGGCCAAGTGGAAAGAAAGTGATCGACACCAAGTGGATATTTCGGAACAAATTAGGAGAAGATGGTAGCATTGCAAGAAACAAGGCAAGGCTAGTGGCACAAGGATATGACCAAGAAGAAGGAATAGACTTTGATGAATCCTTTGCCCCTGTTGCCCGAATGGAAGCCATAAGACTTCTCTTAGCTTATGCTGCATTTTGTGGTTTTAAATTATATCAAATGGATGTGAAATGTGCATTTTTGAATGGTGTGATTGATAGAGAGGTATATGTGGAGCAGCTTCCTGGTTTTGAAAATAAAGAGCATTCTAATCATGTTTTCAAATTATCTAAAGCTCTCTATGGTTTAAGGCAATCTCTTAGAGCTTGGTATGAGAGACTTAGCTCTTTTCTTTTGAAAAATGGTTTTCAAAGAGGCACCACTGACACAAATCTATTTATCAAGAATTCTAATGATTCTTTCATCCTAGTCCAAATATATGTTGATGACATTATTTTTGGATTAGCCAATGAATCTCTTTGTTCTGATTTTGGAAAACTCATGACAAGTGAATTTGACATGAGTATGATGGGTGAACTTAATTTTTTTCTTGGGTTGCAAATTAAACAAACTGAAAAAGGTATTTTCATTCATCAAGAAAAGTATGCTAAGGAATTAGTTAAGAAATTTGGTATGAAAAATGCCAAACATATGGGAACTCCCATGCATCCTAGTTCAAAATTAGATAAGGGAGAAACTAAGAAAGATGTTGATGAGACTAGGTATAGAGGAATGATTGGTTCTCTTATGTACTTAACTTCCTCTAGACCCGATATTGTGCAAAGTGTTGGATTGTGCTCTAGGTTCCAATCCAAACCAAAAGAGTCACATCTTTTTGCAGTTAAGATGATCATTAGATATGTTCATGGCACATCCAATTTTGGTCTTTGGTATCCTAAGATTGATGATTTTTCTGCATTTGGATACCTAAGGCTACTTGAAACTCATCATGCAGATTTGCCTAGCATCCAAGAACAAAAAGGACATGTGGTACATGGATAGTGAATGTTCAAGGCACATGACTGGAAGGTCAACCTACTTCAATAAACTAAACAAGTATGATGGAGGTTTTGTGACTTTTGGAGATGATGGTAAAGGTAAAATCATTGCTGTTGGAAAAGTAGGTAATGAGCAATCTACTTTCATTGATGATGTACTTTTGGTATGTGGTTTGAAGCACAATCTTTTGAGTATAAGTCAGCTGTGTGATTTAGGATATTTAGTGACTTTCAAAAGACTTGAATGATGTTTTGTTAGTAAAAAGACAAATGAAGTGATTTTTGTTGCTAAGCATTTTAATAATATGTATGGACTTACTCTTAATGAACTAAAGGATCAAAATGTAGTTTGTCTTCACTCTAAAGAATCTGAAAAGTGGTTATGGCACAAGAGATTGG
>NC_029788.2:107261614-107307009 GCF_000816755.2 Arachis ipaensis
AAGGAATTAGTTAAGAAATTTGGTATGAAAAATGCCAAACATATGGGAACTCCCATGCATCCTAGTTCAAAATTAGATAAGGGAGAAACTAAGAAAGATGTTGATGAGACTAGGTATAGAGGAATGATTGGTTCTCTTATGTACTTAACTTCCTCTAGACCCGATATTGTGCAAAGTGTTGGATTGTGCTCTAGGTTCCAATCCAAACCAAAAGAGTCACATCTTTTTGCAGTTAAGATGATCATTAGATATGTTCATGGCACATCCAATTTTGGTCTTTGGTATCCTAAGATTGATGATTTTTCTGCAGTTGGTTATTGTGATGAAGATTTTGCTAGTGATAGAGTTGATAGAAGGAGCACTTCAAGCTTATGTTGCTTCCTTGGGAAGTCCTTGAATGTTTGGTCAAGTAAGAAACAGCCAACTGTGGCTCTATCCACTGTTGAGGTTGAGTATATAGCTGCTTCTTCATGTTGTTTTCAGCTTTTATGGTTAAAAACACAGCTTGCCGATTACAAATTAAATGCTGAAAATATTCCTTTGATGTGTGATAATATGAGTGCCATTAATATTTCTAAAAATCCAGTTTTGCACTCTAGGACTAAACATATTGAAGTGAAGTTTCACTCAATAAGAGAGCATGTCCAAAAGGGAGATATTAGCATTCAATTTGTTAAATCGGAGGAGCAATTAGCATATATTTTCACAAAACCATTAGCTGAGGATAGATTCTGCATGCTTAGGACTTGTCTAGGAATTTTGAGTTATGATTCTTTATTTGAAAAATGTTGATGTGTTTGCTGGAGCCTTTTGTCTCATAAACAGGTATGAGACAATTCTGGGCAGAAGAAGAGCGTTCCCCTTAATCAGCGTGATCTGGGCTTATTTCAAGTGCAAAATGATTTGGGCCAACCTCAAAAATCATATCTAGAATGGTCCAATGTGTTTCCATTAAATCCAACTATCCCTGGGCCCATATATGAATGTCACAATTTTTTGTTTGGTTATTATTTGTTGATGGGTTGTGTAATTAAAATATCTTTTGAAAGGATTTTCATTTTTTTTCAAAAAGGATTTTCAGTCTGATTTTATTTTTTGGTTGTTTTTCAAAATTTAAAATTAATTTTCAGTTTTATTTTAAAATCAAATAAAATCTTTCTTTTATGAGGTCATGTCTTTTCAAGTCTTTTCAAAGGTGATGCAGTTGCATGGTTTTGGAAATTTACTTTTGGGTACGGTTACCAACACTCCCTCTCTTCTCTCCATAACTTCTCCTCAAACTCTTCAGTTTCTTCCCACTCTCTTTACTGCTTCTCTTCCCTCAAAAGCCTAAATATCACCAAATGAGGAAGAAAACCATTGCTAAAAGACCTCATCGTGAAAAAATCTTCAAGCCTCTCACAAAGCCCTCAACCCGCTCTCACGACCGAACCTTCACTCCATCTCCTTCTCCTCCTACCTCTCCTCCTCGGTGTGATCCCATGGCACGAACCAAAAATCCTTCTAGGGTTACTCCTTCCACCAAGAAGACACCACAGATGAAAAAACCTCCATCCAAGCCAGGGTCATCGAAACCGAGTTCGTCCAAGGGGAAGCGACCAGCAGCACCTGAACCTCCACCTGAGTCCACACAACCAAAATCTAGGTATGTTCCATCACGTTCTCAAAGAGGTAAAACTCGAGTTCCTCTTAAGTCAGTTAAAGAACCAGACATTGGCCCTTTTGATCATAAAGCTCACTTTTTGACTTCTCATTCAAATTATAACCCTTATAGATTCAAATCTGCCATGAACAATGATTTTTATGAGGGGGTTATCCAGTATCGTACCCTATGTCCCTCTTTTCTCGCTGATTTGCCATCTTTAAAAAGAAAAAGTTTTCTATTTGTTGATAACTTGATTTTTCTGGACTGGAATCACCTTTTTGACATCAAAAAGCCTGTTTATCCCTTGTTGGTCAAAGAATTTTATGCAAACATGACTTATCATGAAGGCATTGCTCACTCATATATAAAGGGTCGAGACATAGTTTTAAACAATGAAACTATCAGTAATGCTTTAAAGTATACTGATGTTGGGCCTTGTGCTTACACTTCGGTTAAGTGGGATGAAGGTGTTGGAATTTCTTATCATGATGCATTGGCACACATCTGTGAACATGTTTCTTTAATTGATGGCATTACACTCACTCACAAAGTCCTAGGATATGAGCGTGCTCAATTGCACCGAATGGTCAACCACATTATTCTGCCTCAAAGTGGCTCATATCAAAGGGTTTCCTACACTGATACTCTTGTTTTATATGACCTTCTCACCAAAACTGAAATTTCATTTGCATACTTGATGGTTAAATATATGTTTGACTCTGTTAGGAGTGAAAAGGACAAAGCACTTCCGTATGGCATGTTTCTAACTTGCATATTTGAGTATTTTGGTGTTGACTTGACCAATGAGGACTATGAAAATAGACATTCATACCTAAAAATGGGGTGGTTCAGTGAAACAGAACAAAGGACCCACTAGATCTGAAAGAGTGGTCCTAGATGATGAAGATGATGATTTTGTCCCTGAGGATTCTCCTGCTCCTTCCACTGAGGGTACTTCCATCTCCACTGGGAAGAAATATGCTCTGCTGAATGTGGTCAAGGATGTCGCTCAAGAGTTTGTTTCCCAATCAAATCACTTGATTGAAATGAGCAAAGAGCAAAGGAAGCTGGCTAGCAAGCATGATAACTTCCTTTCAAAATGATGAAGACATTGCCACTGATATTGAAGAGGAAGCTACTTCGGAAGGGAATGGTTCTGATGCCTAGGATTTGTCTCATGAAAACTGCTGCTGCTACTCTCTTTTTGTCTCATAAATTCTGTTTATTTTACTACTATTGAACTGTTTTATCTTGGATGACTGTAATAACTCTAAATACTGCTGCACTTTTGTTAGTTTGGTTAGAATTTTGGACTGTGATCTAACATTTTCTTGTAGGATTTGTATTTTGTCTATCTGCCCTTGATGACAAAAGGGGGAGTAATAGCAATAGGATAATACTTGATCATGCTTATTATCATGTTTTTGTCTGATTGCTACATTAATACTTGAATTCACATGCTGAATCCTTTTGCTGATGACATTAGCTTAATGTTCGGCTGATTATATAATGTTGTTTGCTTGATATCCCTTAGACAAGAAAATTGTGTACAACTCTCTATTGTGTTCTCTTTAAGTACAATGTAAAACAGGAATAAAGAGGAAAGCATAAATCCAGGGGGAGCTAATCTTGAAAAGGAAAGGGGGAGCAACACTAAAGCAAGTAACATCAAAGGGAAGTTTTTCTAACTTTACTAAAAATTTAAATTCCTTTGATCATTGCTTGATTATGTTTGTCATCAAAGGGGAGATTATTGAGTTAAGAAATTAATTAATAAAATTGATGATGACAAACATTTGATTAGTGGGCTAATCACCCAATTAGTTTTGATAAGTGATGCAGGCCAAAAACAAGTGTTGCAGCAACCCAACATCAAACAAAAGATATCTGCTAATGGGCTGAATGGTAAGAGAAAATAAAGACAAGCCCAAGTCATTCATCTCAAGAAAAATTCTTCAAAGAAGCAAAGGCAAGGCACCAACGGGCTGAACTTGAGAAGAATCCGATCCAAGCCCGAGTTGAGTTCAATTCCCTCCATCTTGCTCTTACCAAAGCAACGTTCTTCTCTCCTTTGCCTTAGTCAAATCAGAGTTTCAGAAAAGTAAGAAAGAGAAAGAGAGAAAGCTTCTTCCCTAAGCAAATCACCAAAGAAGCAAGAGAGAGAAGGATTAAGCTTGAAACACAGAAGTCTAATCAGAAAATCCAAACCAAATTAAGCTTAGGTTAAATGTAACACATTTCCTCTTGCATGCATCAGATCTTCTTCTCTTCTTCCAATCTCTCTGCAAGTCTGAAAATGGCATACAAGGGAAAGTTGTTCTCTGCCCTATTCTGCTGTACATCTACGGTCACAAGTGATACTTGGAGACCAAGTAGTTTCTCAATGGCTAAGATCAAGTTGACCATGGGAAGATTTCTACGGTTACTGCTTTATGGCTTTCGGTCAAGATGAGAAAGTCAGAAGGAGAGTTTCTACTCTGGGGATTAAGGTGAAAAAGTGAATCAGTGGGTTGGTGAAGCTCAAGGCTCAAGGTTGGAAGAAGAACCCAGCAACATGCAAGGAGATAAAAGAAGACTTTCTACTCATTCAGAAGCAAGGAGAGAAAACCAGAGTGAGAGAACAATGTTCTGCAAAGAAGTTCCTCTACTTGGATAATGCTTTCTTTCAAAGAAGCATTCGGCCAATACCGAAGAACTATATCTGAGGTTTGCAAATCTGGTTTTGCACATAGCAAAGAGGCTGTTGATGAAGTCAATCTCCTTCATGTTTTACTGATTGTAATGTACTTTTCTAAGTTTATCTTTCTGTAATTTCTTGTGAGAAAAGGCATTGTGAGAAAGCTTAAGAAAAAGCCATGAGTGGAAAAAGGTTGAGAGAAACACTTGAGAGAAAAGCCTAGAGTTATTTTCTGATTTCTTTAGGTTGGTTAAGTGTCTTGTATCTTGTACCTGTAAAGTATCCCTTTCTTAGTTGCGTTAGCACTAAGAGTGATTAGTTAAGTATTAGCATAGCCAATGTCAAGTTAGGTTAGAACTTGAGTGTGAAAGGATTGGGTCAATCCTGTGAAATTGGTGTATGTAATACTATTAACTATAGTGAAATTCTTCCATAGTTGTGGAGGAGACTGGATGTAGGTTGCATAGCACAAGGCAACCGAACCAGGATACATGCTGGTGTTAGCTTTTTTCTTCTCTGCTGAGTTCTGTATTCTGATATTCATGAGACAAAAATAAGTTGTCTCATAAATTTCCGCTGCTAAGTTCAAATAGAACCTAAATTAAAAGTTTGTTTTAAAAGGGTAATAAGAGCAACAGAAAAGGAAGGCATAGATTCAACCCTCCTTCTCTAAGCCTACCACAACCTTCATACATCTTCAGGTGTACGGACTACAGGTCCAAAGACTTCATGTTTTGCAAGTGAGTCTAATTCAGCCTTCATGGCTTCTTTCCATTTTGGCTAATCATTTTTTTGTCGACATTCTTCGACTGATCTTGGCTCAAGATCCTTACTTTCAAGTATGATATTCAATGCCACATTATATGCAAATATTTCATTGACAATTGTCTTATTTCGATCCCATTTCTTTCCTGTAAAGACATAATTTATCGAGATCTCGTCATTTTCATAATTTTCAGGTACCTGAACATCTTCTGGCGTTATATAAGAATTTTGGACAACTGCAGGTGTCTTTACAATGTCTTTTTCAACAGGAATCGTATTTACCTCTTTTCTCTTTCGAGAATTTTAATCTTTGGAACCAACAGGCCTGCCACGCTTCTGGCGTGTATTTGCTTTAGTGGCTATTTGTCCTACTGGGACATCAACTCGAATTGGGGCATTTTCTGCCCTGCCACGCTTCTGGCGTGAATTTGCTTCAGTCACTACTTGTCCTACTGGGACATCAATTCAAATTGGATCATTTTTCTCTGGTATATAAGATTTGGTTATCTTCTTTGTATCGGAAAATGCATCAGGTAATTCATTTGCTATTCTTTGCAAATGTATAATCTTTTGAACTTCTAGTTCACATTGCCCTGATCGAGGATCTAAATGGATCAACGATGATGCATTCCAATTAAGTTTCTTTTCAGGAAGCTTATTCTCTCCCCCTAATGTTGGAAATTTTGATTCATCAAAATGACAATCCGCAAACCAGGTTTTAAATACATCTCCAGTTTGTATCTCAAGATACCTCACTATAGAGGGAGAATCATATCCAACATATATTCCCAATTTTCTTTGGGGTCCCATTTTGACGCGATTAGGTGGTGCAATGGGAACATATATCGCACACCCAAATATTCTTAAATGGGAAATATTTGGCTGCTGGCCAAAAGCTAATTGCATAGGAGAGAACTGATGGTAACTCGTTGGCCTCAAACGAATAAGTGCTGCGGTATGTAAAATAGCATGCCCCCAAACCGAGGTTGAGAGACTTGTTCTCATAAGTAAGGGTCTAGCAATTAATTGGAGGCGCTTAATAAGTGATTCTGCTAACCCATTTTGTGTGTGAACATAAGCTACTGGATGTTCAACACTTATTCTATTAGCCATACAATATGCATCAAAAGCTTGGGAAGTAAATTCACCAGCATTATCAAGGCGAATTGCTTTGATTGGATTTTATGGAAATTGTGCTTTTAATCGAATAATTTGAGCCAGTAATCTCGCAAATACCAGGTTGCGAGAAGATAATAAGCACACATGTGACCATCTCGAAGATGCGTCTATCAGGACCATAAAATATCTAAAAGATCCACATGGTGGATGAATAGGTCCACATATATCACCTTGAATCCTTTCTAGAAATTCAGGAGACTCAAATCCAATCTTTACTGGTGATGGCTTTAAAATTAACTTCCCTTGAGAACATGCAGCACAACAAATTTCACTAGATTTAAGAATCTTCTGGTTCTTTAGTGAATGTCCATGAGAGTTTTCAATAATTCTCCTCATCATGGTTGTTCCCGGATGACCCAATCTATCATGCCAAGTTATGAATTCATTTGGGCTAGTAAACTTCTGGTTTACAATGGCATGTGATTCAATTGCACTAATCTTGGTATAATACAACCCAGATGAAAGTAAGGGTAACTTTTCTAATATAACCTTTTTATTTAAATCATGAGTTGTGATACATAAATACTCATGATTTCCCACATTCATTATTTCAATATGATATCCATTTCGGGGAATATCTTTGAAACTCAACAAGTTCCTCAGAGACTTGGTAGATAATAGTGCATTATTTGTTATAAATTTTGTTCCTCCAGGAAACAAAATTATAGCTCTTTCGGAGCCTTCAATCACATTGCCTGAGCCAATAATAGTATTAACATATTCTTCTTTTGGCACAAGATGGGTAAAATATGGATTTGGATCCTCTAAAGTTTGAAGTTCACTTTAGAGAGTAAAGTGTGATCTTCTACCCTTGAATAGTTTCTCTTTCATATTTATTCTTGGTCCCACTTATGAAATCAATGGTGAGAGATCACACTTTACTCTCTAAAGTGAAATTCAAACTTTAGAGGATCCAAATCCGTAAAATATATATCACTTTTGAGAATAGTGTGCGAACTTGCACTATCCGCAAGGCAATTTATCTTCAGGATATGTCCTTGCCATTTTTCTTCAAAGACAAATAATAATAATAATAAAATAAGTAGAAGTACATGCACAGTAAAATTATTCATATGAATACTTAACAAACACATATATTAAACTATTTCATCATTGATCAAATAGCCAACATTTCCTTTAGGATCCTCAAAGAAATTAGATACATCATAATGAGTGGTAGAATTTTCATCATTTGAAACAAAATTTGTTTCCTTTACTTTGTCATCCTTTTTCAAGGATGCTTGATAAAGATCAACTAGGTGCCTTGGGGTACGGCAGGTACGTGACCAATGGCCCTTTCCACCACAACGGAAGCATTTATCCTCAATTGATTTACTTTGCCTATTGTTTCTTTTTTTATCCCACTTCTGGTGGGATCTTTTCTTGTGAATATAATTTCTTTTCCTTCCATAATTTGTCTTGTTATCAAAATCTTGCCATTTACCTCTTCCGGGGTTATAATTTGCCGCATTTGCTTCAGAAAATGGGACGGCGTCAGCTGGGCGCGCTTCATGATTTCTTAAGAGCAATTTATTGTTGCGTTCAGCAACAAGAAAACAAGAAATTAGCTCAGAATATTTTTTAAATCCTTTTTCTCGATTGCTACTGCAGGAGCACATTCGAGGCATGGAAGGTCGAGAAAGTTTTCTCTAACATATCGGGTTTGAGGAAGTATCACATGATTGTACCTTTCTTCAAGATCTTTCCACAGATCTACAAGATCTTTTAATGTGGGATATTTATTTTTCAATTATACGTCAAGATAACGACGAAGGAAATCATGGCTTTGACTTTATCCTTCTGGGATGTATTATTTTCAGCCTTAACGGTATCTTCAAGATCCATTGAATCAAGAAGGATTTTAGCATCTAGTATTTATGATAACTATTTGTTTCTAGATATATCAAAAGCATTATATTCAAGATGAAAGAGTTTTGACATAATAAAATTTGTTACCTGAAGTTTTCCTAAAACTTCGTTAGAGTTTCGTACTGATAACGTGTTGTGAAATAACTAAATAAATAAATAGGGAAGAGGTAACAAATATAAAATATAGAAATATAATTACATAACTCTACTAGTAATATTCACTAGAATTACTATATCAATATAATGGATATAATTAATATATTTAATTATATTATAATAAAGTATATAAGAGAGAGAATAATATGAAAGAGAGAATGAAAAATATTTGCTATTCTTATTATTGTTGTAGTGTGTTTCATCCAGAGGCTTAAGCCTCTATTTATAATGAAACATTTTCAAACTACATTTAATAGAGTAATCCTTAGTAAAGAGAGTTTCATTGGAAATGGGCATCCACATCAGTACTTATCACAACAGTGTCAAAATTGAGGAATAATTTTCTACAATTAAATTATAAATCAAAAAATATAGAAAATTTGACATTTGTGATATTTGTCAAAAATATATATTAATTTTTACACTTAACTATGGCTGTTAAAAAAAATTATGTTAAAATAGCTCTCTTTTCTTACGGCTATGTTTGGTTGGAAAGAAAGAAATAGAGAGGAAGGAAATAGAAAGGAAAGAAAAGAAAGAAAAGAAATTAAGTGGATTTTTATTTTCTTTAGATGTGTTTGGATGGAAGAAAAATAAGAAGGAAAGAAATGTTATAAAAAGACAATTTTACCCCTATATTATAAAATATATTAAAAAAGTGAAGGGGTAGTATTGGAAGTAAAGAGAGAAACATTAGTTTTCTTTCCATTTTCTTTCCAATGTTGGAGAGAAAAAAATTGGTGGACCCCACCAGTTTTTTTTCATCCATTTTCTTTCCTCTCTAATTTTCCTCCTCAACCAAACAATGGAAAATAATCATTTTCCTTCTCATTTTCTTTCCTCCCTTTTCTTTCCCATTTTGCTTGAAAATTTTTTATTTTTCTGCGGGTAGGGTCGGGTAGGGTAGGGTTTAGAATTTTAGGGTACGGGTAGGGTTAGGGTTGAGAGATTCTCAACCCGCGAGTAGAGTATGGTAGAGTTTTAAGAAAGTTTTCAATCCGTGGGTAGGGTTAGGGTAGAGTCCAAACCCTACCCTACCCTACCCATTGCCAGCCCTACGTGGAATGACAATAGAGTAGTTGGATAGATTTTGACTTAGCTTCTGAAAGAGTTATAGACTCATATTTGGCTTGGCAACTGGTATGATCAAGCTGCGGCTATAAAGTCAATCAATAATATTTGTAAGAACCACTATTATTACATAAATGAATCCAGTTCAAATGCATATAGTATGCTAAACTAAGAAACTAAATACATTCTTAAATATTTGCACTTCCACTAGTAACTAAATAAATAAATAAGTAAAATAAATTCAATTTTGATAAAAAATGAACTAACTCAAAAAGTATAAAAAAGGATGCAAAAATGAACCAACTCAAAAAGTATAAAAATTTATTTTAATTTTTATTCAATAATTAAAAATAATAAATAGCTTAAGCAAAATAAAATTTTTACATTAGCAATGCTAGTATAATATACAAATGAATTCTCCAAAGTAAAATTAAAAAGAAAAGATACTTGAATAATTTAAAATATATTTAATATATTTTTATTTTAGTCATTTATCCTTGGTTATATATATTTTGTTAATAGATTAAAAGATTAAATTTACTACTCATTTTAGTCCAAAGTCATATATTTAACTGATACGTGTTTAAGAGAATATCTTCGTTATTTTAGAAACAAGATATAAAATGATAATCTTATCGTGTTCAAAAATCTAAATATTAAAAGAATTACACTATATTGACACTGAATATCAAAAAGACCAAAAATTTATCTAAAAAATAGTGGTGCTAAAATTATGGCACACACTCATAAGATTTATTGAGTTAAGTGAGAATAGTAAAAAACTAAACAGTTCCTTTTAAATTCATTGAAAAGCACAAATTTAAATTTATCTAATTATATTTAAATTTAATTTGTTGTTTGAATTTGTCAAAAGATTTAATTTAATTTTAATTTTTTTAATAGTATTTTTAAAAATTTAAAATATAAATTAGATCTGATTTAAATTAATTATCACATCTTTAAGTGTTTAATATTTAAATCAAATATATCTTTTCTTTGATACTTGTCATTGTCTTTGAAAAAATGAGCAACTTTTGTTTTGAATGGAACCAGTTCATAACTTCAACTTTAGAGCTGAAGAAAGCTAAACTCGTTTAGAGTTTGTTTATCATAAACACATATTAATATTAATTTTTACACAGGTTCCTCAAGACAATTATATTACCGTTATGTTTATTTTATTTTGTTGGTTCAAACAATTTAGTAAATCTTTTTTTCTAATATTTTATATTAATTTAAATTTTGTAGTTTAATATACACTTTAATTTTCGTTGTTCATGTTGTTGACAATTGCTTATATGAATAATTTGAAAAAATTTGATGATATCGAAAGAAAATTTATGTTGTAATATAAATGGTTAAATACTTTTTTCGTCCTTAATATCTTCGGTAAAAATCAAAATTGTCCCTAACCTTTTTTTTTATTAAAATCACCCTCAACGTTACTGAACGTTTTAAAATCATCCTTTTAAACATAATAATTTTTGAAATGACACAAATACCCTTTTTCTATTACCACTAATTACCTCAATCCCCACCCACCCATTACCCCCACCCCTTCCCACTGCATCTAAAACAGAAAAAACTAGAACGGAAAAAAGGAACAAACTTCGTTCATTAGGGCCGTTGTCATCGTCGCCGGAGAACGTGAGACACTTAGTCGACGATGTTCGGGGCTCCCTTTGCTGTGTCCCTGCCTTCGCCAAAGGTGCTGCACGTTGGGGATAGGGTTTTGTTTGGGTGCCATGACTATATGGTGATACTTCTCGCTGGGTGTCCTGTTCTTGAAAAATTGGTGTTGGAATCAACTTACAATGACGCATGTGGAGGACCCGTTTGTACCCAGGGAAGTTTGATTTGAATTTGAATCATTTGGTGAAGGCTAGGATTGGGTTCTCTTGATACAAAACCTATACTAAGTCTATGTTGTTGATCTTCAATTTCCTCACCAATGTTTGATGCCTTTCGATTCACTCTATTGAAGTTTGATTATTTTAGAATGTTGAAGTGAAGTTGTATGTGATGTGTGGGGCTTGGGGATGGCTGTTGAAAAATCACCACTACAAGAAAATAAGCTTTCTGCCACGCTTTTAAAGCGTGCCAAAAAGTGCTAAAAAGCGTGCCGAAAACTTTTTGCCACGCTTTTTGAGCTATCGGCACGCTTTTGAAAAGGTCACATCCGTGAGCGTGCCGGTTGCTCTATCGCCACGCTTTTGTGGATCTATCGGCACGCTTTCTTTTTTCCCACGCTTTCAACTCTTGCCACGCTTCTAAAGCATCCCAGATTGATTGTTTTGGCTATGCTTTTAAAGCTTGCCGATAGGGTGAGATATGGCTACACTTATTAAATGTACCAATAGGGTAATATATAGCTATGCTTGGTAAGCGTGGCTATTGAGCCCAATAGTAAGATATAGCCACGCTTTTAAAGCGTGGCCATAAATTAGGTCAGAAAATTTTTTTCATTATTAATCTTCTTAATATTTCGTGCAAAATTCATATATAATTTTAAAATCATAGACCAAATATATATAAACTTCTCCATAAAAAAAAACTTATATATAAAATTGTCACCACAAAAGTAGACTTTGATCACAAAGTACTAAAAATCAAAGTCATAACAAGAAAATAAGAATTACAATTCCAAGTATCACATATCTACTTTCTTTATATACTTAGTTACAAAATATCAAATTTCATTAGTGTGATCATCTATTATGAGCTCCATTGTTTTTACCATTGTCCTGCAGAATTTTAAATAATCTGAAGTTAGTGCATGTTATAAAGGCTACTTTAATTAAGTCCAACAAATCCAATTCCAAGTCTAAATTAATTAAAAATTGAAAATGGCAAGGCCACTTTAATTAGGTCCCATAATAATGGAGAAAAAATATTTTAGCAAGCACATAATTGAAACATATATAAGAAGAACAATAGTTTATTTGAAGAACAATAGGGGAAAACCCTCATCAATATAGAAGAATAACTAAACATGTTCGAGTCTTCCAGAAGATATCAGCAATCCAACACTACTGTTAATACAAGGAAATAATAATTTATTTGAAATCCTAATTCTGTATGCATAGGAAGAGCAAGAAATGAATGAGCTCTCCACTTGTAAAAGGCAATGACCTTAATTTACAAAATAAATAAGAGAAAAAACGAGAAACACTAAAGAATACTCTACTACAGTTTTTACCTCTGCTAGTAAGCGTGTAGCTCCTAAAAGGCGTTCCATAAAGTTATATACTTTCCATTGTCACATTTCCTCTTTTTTAAGCTGACATGAAGCAGTAAGAAAACAATAGGGCTTATCATCTTATATGCACAGAAAGTATTTAAGAAAAATATATTTCAAGAACCAGTGACAAATTCATGGGCAATAAACAAGCATGATGATGCAAAATATTAAGTTATACATGAAAGTAAGAAATCTCTTAGGAAATAAGAATTTCAATATCTTCTGTTCTGTGCCTTGCACACTCTTATGGCTTCACTAAACCATCTATATATGGATATGGAAAACTACAAAACAAATCCAAAAAATAAACAAGTCAAACATACCTCTCGAAAAAGATGAACATTTTGTTTTGGTCTATCTCCTTTGATAACTAGTAAACAAGATGACACAAGCTCCTCCAAGTTTGCCGATTGCAGAAGCTTTATATCTCTACTCGCCTTCCAATTACAATTCCACACAAAACCCAAAATGACAAATAAATACATACTACATAGCATGCCCATGAAACTTAAAAAAAAGAAGGAAGAAAAATGTTTCGTTGAAAGCTATTCATATCATTGAAAGGAAAACTTTCAATTTTTGTACCTTCAAAAGATGCTGGAAATATGAAGAACGTCGATGCTGGTTCCTGTTCTTATAGACCAATCTTTGTAGAATGCCACACTCACATTAGGTGTTATTCTTGCCTCAATTGTTTCAAATTTAGTACCCATCAAGTACCTTCAATTTAAGACATGATTTACTGATAAAGCAAGTTAACAATCTATTGAACAAAAGAAAAATAAAAAATTTTAGTATGGGAAACAATCTTGCATTGAACAGAAAATGATGGCGAACAGAAAATGATGGCGAACAGTCCTCAGATACAAGATTTGCTACGACAACTTGACAAGGGATAATCCAGGCTTGAAAGCAAGAGACTTGACTTTGAGGCTATGAGCTTAACCGCAGTACAAGTGTTTATTTCAAAAAGTTCTTATTAATAAGCTAGAAATTTTAATTTCCCAAAAGGAACCGAAAATGACTTATAAATGCTATAAGCTCTGACTTTTCTTTTCTTTTCTTTTTGACTAAATTAAACTAAATAAAAATCTCTAGTCTACTAATTCTGGTCCTTTAATTTACCATGAAATTCATTTGCTACCTTCTTTTTAAGTTTCTTGGACATATTGAGCCCACCACTAGCGTATTGTCTTTTGTCTTTCTTAAACCTGGCGTCACCAAGAGGCTAATTTTGTTAAGAAAGATAAATCAAAACCGAACACGTACATATATGCACCTACGAAATTATTTTGATTTATTCCTTAAAAGTATTAATCTCTATTTTTGTTGTCAAATAATATTTTTCTTTAGTATAGAATTCGAATTTTTTATGACAGGTCTCTATTTATTACTCCATAACACCAACAGCAATGTAGATTTGCTAAAAGCCTGTGATGTTTATTTAGTTGATAATCTGATATATCTGTTTTGATGAGATTTGCTAAAGCCTATAGCCTTATCAGTTATATATCTCAAGGTTCTGAAAATCGGACCGGACCGGCCGGTCGAACCGGTTCAACTGGGAACCGGCAATTCAAACGATCCGGTCCTCTCCCTATAACAGTTTGTAAGAAAACCGCTGAAAAACCGTCGAACCGATCGAGAACCGGTTAGTTGGGCCGGACCGGTAACCGGCCGGTTCAGAGTAAATGACGTCGTTTTAAAATTGTTAAAAAAAAATGGATCATCCACGCGTGACTCAACCCCCCTCCCCTCTTCCCCCAATCATTCATTGATTTCATTCATTCATGTACTGGAGAATAGAGAACTCTGATCGAAGAAACCCTAGCCGCCTAGCCCTCCATCGTCGCCAGCTAACCCAGGTCCCCAGCACTGCCGCTTCTTCCTCTTCCTCGTGTCTGAAACCCAGTAACTCGGCAGGTCCTCTTCAGCTCTTCATCTACGCTGGCTTCTCGGCACGAACTCAGGTTAGTGGCTTCTCGTCTTCATCTTCACTGAATGTTTGGTCTTCTTCTTCAGTTTTTTGGTTCTTCTTCTTCTTCACTGAACCCTAGTCTGCTTCGGTCTTGGTTTCAACTGTTTCAAGTTTGGTTCTGAAGGTTGGTTCTTCAATTCTTCTTTTGGTTCTGTCTTGTATTTGCTGGTTGCTAATGGTGGAAATTTTACAAATTTGCAAATTTTTATGTATGATTCTAATTGTATGATTCTGTATGTATGGTTCTGATGGCAGTTGCTGATAGTGTTTTACTGGTTCTGATGGCTCCTAATTTGTTTGTTGCAATATTGTTGAATGCTGTAGGTAGAATTTAGATATGGTCTTGTTGAGGATTTTTTTTATTTTTTATTGTGATTAGTGACTTGTTAAGCTGCTGTTGTTGTTATGCTGCTGTTTTGTTATGGCACTATGATTGTGTGATATTTAGAAGATGGAAGAGCAAGAAAAAGGATGCCAAAATAGAGAGGGTGAGCTCTATTATTGATGATTTTGAAAGAGGAGCAGGACCAAGAAGATTCTCTTATGAAGAGATTGTCTTTGCTATCAATGATTTTTCCCCAAACAGGAAGTTAGGCCAAGGTGGATTTAGAGCAGTGTATAGAGGCTACTTTGTTGATCTAGATTTGGTTGTTGCTGTTAAGAAGATATCAAGTGTTGTTCACAGAATGGGAACAATGTGTTGTTCACAGAGATATCAAACCAAGCAATGCGATGTTGGATTCTAGTTTAGAATTTTGAATTTGTGATTAATGACTTGTTAAGCTGCTATTGTTGTTATGCTGCTGTTTTGTTATGGCACTGTTGTTGTTATGCTGCTGTTTTGTAATGGTTGCTGCTGAATGCTAAAAGTGGAAATCAAATCAAATGCTGGTTGTTGCTGAATGAGTAGGGTAGCTACCTGCCAATGCCATATATAAATAAATTGATGAATGATGATGATGGTAGTAGAAGGAGAGTCAAAGTGTATAAGTAGTTGGTGATATGTTATGCTTTCTTATTCTCTGAGGTGTTAAGTGATCCCGTTAACCCTTAAAGTCAAAATTTAATATTTATATATTTTTTTAACTATTTAACTTTTGAGTTTGTATTTTGATAAGATCATATGAATTTGGTTGATGATTTTTTGTATAGTGTTTTAAATTTGGAAGATATTTTAAGATGTTTATTTATAATTTATTCATTATTTTATTCTAAAACGGTTTTTCCGATTGAACCACCGGTTAGACCAGTGAACCAGTGAACCAGTAACTAGAGCGGTTTGATGACCGGTTCAGTTTTCAAAACCTTGATATATATCACTCCATTTCCACTTTAAAATAATACTAAAACTCAACAGCCCTTTTGTGTTTTGACATGCACAGAACTAAAGGTTAAGCTGGGAGCACATGTTATTGCAAGTTACTTACTTTGTTTGGATCTCCGCTTGGTGTTTTCTGTGAAAGTATTGAATGTCAGTGTCACAACTCAAAAAGAAATCATAATGGTGGCCTTCGTGTTGAGTGCATTCGTTTCAGCACTCTTGCAAGTCTTGCTGGACAGGTTGGCTTCTCGCCAAATTTTGAAACTATTTCATCAGATAACTTTAGGAGCAAATGAAGCACAAGCAGCAGCCAAGAAGCTGAGGTTCCAGTTGCTATCAGTGAAGACAAGTACATAGTAAAAAAAGTTTTATCTAAATTAAGTAGGGTAATTAATTTATAATATATGGGGAAAATTCATAAATTTAATATTTATAAAAAGATTAATGACAATACGATAATCAACAATAATCAATCTAACAGACCAGCAACAATAATAAAAAATATTTATATGGATTGTGTATGAAATTAACACAAACACACCATCAACAATAATCAATCTAACACAAATAGTGAACACAGACTCAAACTCAAAATAGTTAACATCGAATTCCCTTGAAGCACACATAATAGTAGCATTGCATTGGATGCTCCTCAAAATAGTTAACATCAAATCTGCACTGCATTGCTCACACACATTTAATCAAACACATGGTGGGCAGTAACAGTGGCAGTGACAGAGTCTAAATAAAGAAACAAAGAAACCTCAATGGTTGAGCACCGAGTGAGGGATATGCAGCGATAGACAACGCCGATTAAGGGAGGACACGCCGACGGAGCAGTGCCAACGGGGCAGCACCGATGAAAGGTGCGAGAGAGGGTGCGAGGTTGCAAATCTGATGAGCAGCTAGAACAAGTCACCCATAGAAGGTCACTTCTTATAGCACATGATGAGCAGCCAGAACAAGTCACCCATAGAAGGTCACTTCCAATATCAACTTGCACCCAGTAATCAGTACTAGGAGTGCCGAACTTGATTTTTGTGTAATAAAGCCTAAAATCAAAACAAGAATAGAACAGAACATTGCCGATGCATTGATGGTGCGACAGAGAGAGGGCGAACAATTGAGGGTTCCGAATCCAACGAGGGTTGCATTGATGGTGCGAGGGTTGGGTCCGAGGGTTGAGAAACAGCTAGGTGGCGACAAAGAGAGGGCCCGGTGCGAGGGTTAGAGGAAGGGCTGTGTGACGGTCATTGAGGGCTGTGTGACGGTCATTGATGGAGATGACAATGAAGGCTATGCGACAGTCATTGTGGACTGTGCGACGCTCACTGATGAAGACGACGATGAAGGCTGTGCGATGGTCATTGAGGACTGGGTGCGATGAAGATCGATGAACATGTGACGGCGCAGCTTCACTTTTAGGGTTAAAAGGGAATTTGGAAATGAAGTTAAACTCTAGTATGCTGAAAACTGAAAACTTAGAGAAAAAAAAGTAAAGTGTGAACAAAATGGGTGGAAAACTAAATTTTGGGGGAGGGAACTCTGTTGGCACGCTTTTGTAGGGTGCCAAAATAAATACAGGATATGGACATGCTTTAAAAAGGTGACTATTGGACAACAAACTAGCCACGCTTTTTAAGCTTGTCAGTTTCCCTCTATGGCCATGCTTTTCAAGCGTGGCCGAATTTCAAATCAGTAGCCACCCTAAAAAAAGCGTGCCGACAGCCCTCTGCAAAAAAAAAAATCGTGGCCAAATCATAAATCAGTGGCCACCCTCGCAAAAGCGTGGCAATAGCGTGGCGAAAAAAAGGGTACCGATAGACCTGTTTTCTTGTAGTGCACTTTAATTTGAAATTTTTGTGGTTGTTGCTATTGTTGAATTGTTGCAACAAAAAAAAGAGTTCAGGTGGAAAGAAAAGGGTTGGGGACAGTGGGTGGATGGTAATGATTTAGAATGTTGAACTGGTAATAGAGAGAAAGAAGGTGTGATAGTTATGGTGGCTGAGGTGATGGCGATAAGGAAAAGGAGAAAGAGATGTGTAGCAGTGGTGATGATGATGTAGAGGTTAGTGGTGAGGGTTTTTCTATTTTTGTTTAAGAGCAAAATTGTTCAAAAAATATTATTTATAGACAAAAGGATGATTTTATAATGTTTTGTAATGTTAAGGATAATTTTAGTTAATCATATAAGGATAATTTAATATTTTTTAAATTAATGCTTAAAAGAATATCTTAGTCTTTTAAGAATAAATTAAAAGGTATTTTAGTTTTTTTAAAATCAATCTTTAAAAATTATTATTCTCAATATACTCTTTTTTTTTCTTTTTAGTATAATAGATTTGTTTTACGTGATTATTGTTTTTTGTTTCTAATCCAACTTTATATTTTTTTGAACATTTTTTTTATCAAAGATAGGAAGACTCGAACCCACAACCTCTTAAATGAGTCTGGAAAGATTATGTCATTTGAGCTATAACTCATTGGCTTTTTTTTTTTGAAAATTTAAAAGGAAAAAAAATGGAATTCGATGCGCATATATATGAAAGAAAGTAAAGTAGACACTAGTTAGGAAAACTAAAAAAACTAGGCAAATACCATCCAATCATGCCAAAAACTCCCCTTATCGAAACTCAATTGTGTGAAATCATATCACCCCATAATAAGAGCTGGCTAAGCCGTGTCCGTGACCAAGCCATCAATCCAAAGTTCTCATTTCTAAAATCTGCAACACGTGTCAAACAAAGAAAAATCTCTATAAACTTACGTATGTATGCTAGTGCTAGTGTGACCCAAAATTAGAATATACAAATGTAATAACCCGTATCATACACGTGATAAGATTGAAATTATAATTTTAAGTTGTTGTATTAAAATTAATTTGAATTATAATTTTTTAATTAATAAAAAATAACATGTTATGTATTATTTTTTTTCTTAATATAGTGTTAATTGTATTAACGGTAAAATAGTTATTAACCAATATTAGTATTGACTATAAATAATCTAGTAATACTTAAATCCACCAACAAAATTTTATATGTTGGTTTACTATGAAGTAAGAACATATTAAAATCAGCTCAAAATAAACAACAAATTAATAGAGAATCCTAATGCAGAAAGTTCTGTAATAAATAATAAATAATTTAAACCCATTGAATATCAACTCAACGCTATCCTTTGATACCTGTAAAATATATACCTGAAACAACACTATATCAATGTTAGTATATAAAATTATATGATTAACGTAATTATAAAATTATTTATCAGGAGAATAAAATAATACGGATTTTTATGATAATTTTAATATTCTCAAGCTATTAATGTACAATAAGAATGCATTATCCATTAGCACCTAGAATTTGTTAATTTTTTTAATAGATAGTAATAAATTAAAATAAATAAATAAATTTAAGTTAGAGATTTCATTATTATCTTTTCATTATAGGTTCTCAAAAGCTTCTCTATATACCACATTCATCGTGCAGTTATCTTCCAAGTGTCCGTGATCTTGCAACAGCACTCGCAGACCATCTTTACTCGTTACCTTGATAACGCAACATATAATTGACCATGGGTGAAAAATGGCCTTGGAAGGTATATTCCAACTTTCGATAGAGTTTCTCCCTGAGACTTATTTATTGTCATTGCAAATGATATAATAATTGAGAATTGTCTTCTTTGAAACCTGACCGGTAATGTTTCATTATTTGGAATTAGATTCAGTCTTGGGATAAGAACAATACTTCCAGCTTTGTTACCGGTTAAAGTCTTGCATTCTATCACATGATTTCTCATTCTTCTAACTTGCATTCTCGTTCCATTTCACAAACTATTAGTTTGGCCTATATTCCGCAGCAACATAACAGGAGCGCCAACCTTCACAACCAACTTGTGTGGTGGTAGACCTGACTAATTTATTCCATTTAGAATCTCTGGCGAGAAAGCATCTAACTCAAATTCCATATTTTCCTCCTCAGCACACATAGAGTCAGAACTTAAGTAGACTCTTTTATGTCCAGGTAACCCTACAGTTATCTTGTTGTTGACATCAATGGCACAATCCAGAGTTGGTGCAAGAATTGCTCTTCTATTCTTGAAATAATTTTCAACGGATAAATTGGATAACATATCTGGATACACAAAATCAATGAGGTCATCCAAAGCTGTCTCAGAGTTCTTAACCAAAATGTCAAATGGTATATGAACGATCAATTCACCATCTGTTGTATCACCAGCCAAATCATCACCAATTTTTTGAGTAGCCATTCTGCAAAATTTTTGAGTTCTTGTATGTTGTTGTTTTCACCCAGTGACAATCTCATGTTTTTTGTAAGCTTCAGAACCTTACAGTTATGCCACAAATATGAAGAATTCATAGAAGAATGAATTATATTTTGCCTTGAGCCTCTAGGAATCACAGGTAAAATTTGTCGAAAATCTCCTCTGAGAACAACAACTTTACCTCCAAATGGCAAATGAGCATAGTACAAATTTGAGCACCTCAAGATGTCTCTGAGGCATTTGTCTAAAGCTTCGTAATAATACTTACTTATCTTTGAAGCTCCATCCCATATGATTAATTTGGCCTTAGTTATTAACCTTGTAAGAGGACTTCCATGTTTAATGCTACACAAAGAATCTTCATTTATGGTCAAAGGAATTTTAAACCTTGAATGTGCAGTTTTTCCATTAGGCAATAGAAGTGCAGCAATCCCACTCGAAGCAACATTTAAAACTATACCTCCTTTAGACCTAATTGAGTATGATATAATTGACCATAAGAATGTTTTTCCATAACCACCTTGACCATGTAAGAAGAAAAGTCCATCCATATTACCGCTAACAGTACCAATTATTTGATTGTATGCAAGTTTCTGCTCATCAGTTAGCTTTTCTAAATACCCACCTAGTTCACTCACAAGAGCATTAACGTCAAAGTTTAACTCTTCCATTATAATTCTGTCTTCTAAGATGGACACCAAATTTTCTGGAGGATATGGCATTCCACAATATTCTTTCAATGACTTGCCATTTGACTGGAGTAAATCTTCAATTTTTGTAAGTGCAATATCTTTTATTTGGGCTTCTAACATCATCAAATCTATATTTTTTCAATTTAAAATAACATAATTATTTGAAAAATTATTAAATAAGTTTCTGGCAAAAAAAGTCTGAAATGCATTGTTGAATGATAATATATATATATATATATATATATATATAATCCAATTTTTGAGTAATAGTTTTTAATATATTTTGTTTTGTTATATTTTCTAAATATTATCAGAGAAAGAGGAAAAGTTAAAGTGAATACTAATAAATAATTTTGTCATATGTATGATAATTTTACTCCCAAGAAAGGCATTTTGTTAAAGAACATCACTCTTAAAATTTTTTATCCAATGTTTTTGTCATAATTATAGGCTAAATTGAATTCTACCATGGCTATAAAAATTTATAATAGGCTATAGTTATTTTTCATTGGCAGTAATCTTCTTTGTTCATATAGTACGTCATCAGAGAGAAAGTTCCAAGTCTTTTGCCAAACAAAATCTGGTCTACTCATGTTATTTGATGTTAATAAAATAACAAAAAGTCTCCTTAGAAAAGTTGTAGAGTGTCATGTTTCTGCTTTAGAGATTGCACTAATGAATTCTTTGTTATCCTGCAATAGTCCTAGTGCATAGCATGCATCTTTGAAGGAGTCATAAACCACACCATCAACTGTTCTTAGATCACTGAAACTCGTACATCCCTTTTGAATGTTTAAAACTAGCTTTAGATAGTAATCTTCCTTATTCATTGGTGATATATGAGATATCCTTCCTATGGCATAGCCTTGCTTTCTATGAGTCCACATATGATGCTCTCCATTCGAAACAAATTTTGTTGGAAACTCAAAATAAGTTAGATTTCTTGTATCATTATGGGCTTCATTTTCTTTGAATTATCCAATCAACATAGATTTCTTGAAAAAAGAAGTCTCAACAATCAACTAAATTGTGTCATTATCTTTGTAGACAATCGACATATCATCAAGAAGATGGAATGTCAATCTTATATTACGTATTTCATCTACCTGAGATCCATTGTTTTAATAAAATGCAGCTGTCACCCTATCATTACCTTTGTAAAGATACTTCAACAGATATTTGATTACTGAAGTTTGACAAATATACTCAACATTGATGTGACATCCAAATTTTAGAAGAAGACCGGCATTGTATGGAACTATGAAGGACTTGTCAACCTCAACATTTTTTTTATATAGAGTTCGCCCATCATCTCTTCTTTAATATCTTGAAAAGCCTGCTTCGTCAATAATTGTCCTATCTCTGAAGGCTTTGGGAAAAAACTTTAAGCATTTACCATTGATCATGCATTGGCTCTTACTATTTAAATGACCTCATGGACTATGATTGAGTAGATAATTGGATAAGTATGTATTCGGTTTCTTGGTGATCACGTAGATAATTGAGTAATTGAGTTGCAAATTGATCCCTGACGATCGGATTCCTGCCGGTAAAGAAATTCACAAATATAATCGCGTTGTAAGTATAGTTTCTAAACCAATAGAGAATCCTTTCGTACAAAAGTTTGGTTGTCACTTAAGCAAACCCAATAAAAATTAATAATCGAAGTATTTAAACCTCGAGTCGTCTTCTCAAGGAATTGCAGGGAGGTATGATTTATTATTGGTTATGAGTAAAAGTGTATTTTTGGGTTTTTGAAATAAGGAACAAGTAATTTAAATGATAAGAAAAATAAATTAATAATAATAAAATCTCTTAGCAAGGTATGAAAACTGGACGTCCTATCCTAGTTATCCTTATCAATTATGATGAGAATTGGATTTTGCTCCCACCTTGTTAACCTCTAACTATGAAGGTAAATTAAGTGGATGAATCAATTTGATTCCTCTGGTCCTAGTCAATTCCTATGGAAAGACTAGCTTTAGAGGGATCCAAATCAATCAGCAAAGATAACAATTATCAATCACAAGGAGTTTGATAACTCAAATGTCTCCAATTAATCAATTCATCAATTAAAGCCAAGAATATAAAAAAGCAAAGTAAAAATCATAGATCTGAAATACCTCAAATTGTATTAATTAAGAAAATCAATCCTAACATGGAAATTCATAAATTAAATTGGGAAAATAAATAAAAGGAACATTGAACCTAGAAATTGAGAAGAAGAAATCCTAATCCTAAGAGAAATCCTAATTCTAAAACCTAAGAGAGAGGAGAGAGCCCCTCTCTCTCTAAAACTACATCTAAAACCTAAAATTGTGAATTATGAATGTTATATTAATTGTTTTTTTATAAATAGATGCATTCCCCTACTTTATAGCCTTTAATCTGTGTTTTCTGGGTCGAGAACTGGGTCAAAAATAGCCCAGAAATCGCTGGTTGCGAAATCTGCCACGCTGGTTTTTTGTCACTGCGACGTGTTTGCATGAATCATGCGTTCGCGTCACTTATCGTCAGAGAAATTATGGCATATTATATATCATTTTGAAGCCCCGGATGTTAGCTTTCCAACGCAACTAAAACTGCATCATTTGGACCTCTGTAGCTCAAGTTGTGACTGTTTGAGTGCGAAGAGGTCAGGCTAGACAGCTTTAGCAGTTCCTTCAGCTTCTTGTATTCCTTCCATTTTTGCATGCTTCCTTTCCATCCTCTAAGCCATTCCTACCCTGTAATCTCTGAAAGTATTTAACACACATTCACGGCATTGAATGGTAATAAGAGAGGATTTAAACATAGCAAATTTAAGGCCAAAGAAGCATGTTTTCAATCATAGCACAAAATCAGGAAGGAAATTGTAAAGCCATGCATTTTGTATGAATGAGTGTATGAAAGATTGATAAAATCCACTCAATTGAGCACAAGATAAACCATAAAATAATATTTTATTAACCTCCCCACACTTAAACATTAGCATGTCCTCATGCTAAGCTCAAGAGAAGCTATAAAAGAGTGAAGAAGAATGGTAGATAAGTATGAAATGCAACCTATCTATATGAATGCAACTACATGCAGAATGCTTTTTTTCTACTTGGTTAAAAGTAAACAAATCTTTTAAGAACAAATATGAACTGGATTTCACTAATTCAAATCACAAAATAAAGTACAAGTGAACTTGTAAAAGAAAATAGCTCGTGAAAGCCGGGAACAAAGAATCGAGGATCGAACCTCACCGGAAGTGTATACACTCTAATCACTCAGGTGTTTAAGGTTTGACTCTTTCAATTTTCTACTAACCTTACTTTCTAAGGCTTGCTCTTCATCTAACAATCAACATAAATTTAATGCACAGATACACATATCAAGAGGTCTTTTAAGGGTTGTAATGGGGTTAGGGTCAAGGTAGGATTGTATTTGGCCAAGTGGACTAAAATCTGAATCCTTAATTAACTTAAACTTTCCACCTAACTTTAGACAATCCATATAATCATAATACCACATCTAACTATCCATTAGCCATGTTTTTCACATATTCATGCATCCTAATTTCGAGTACAGTACATATGCATTGCTTTCACCATTTACTTTGGGGCATTTTGTCCCCTTTTACTTATTTGCTCTTTTTCTTTTCTTTTTCTTCTTTTTTTTTATTTTATTTTATTTTATTTTATTTTTTTCTAATTTTCTCAATGCATATGATTAAATTATTGAATGCATGAACATGTCCTAAACATTTCTTTCTCATTTTCATAAAGATATATAACACCCAATTCTTAAACCAAACATTTCCAAATCCACTTTCCCCACACTTAATTCATGAGCACTCTCACTAGTCTAAGCTAACCAAGGATTCAAATTAAGGACATTATTATTTTCCGCTTAGAATTAATGATGTGCTAAAGTAAAGAATAAAATAGGTAAAATAGGCTCAAATTGGTTTGCAAAGGATAATGAAAGGTTAAGGCCATATGGGTATGTAAGCTTAGTGAAACAAAGACCTCAATCATATAAGTGCATGCATACATCAAATCATGGAAATATAGAATTAAGCATGACAAAGATCACAATTTTAGAGAGAACAACACACACCAAAAAATAAAATATTGGTTGATAAAATACAACCAATCAAATAGGCTCAAAATTTCACTGGTTTTGTGTGTTCGAGCTCTAAACCATGTTTCAGAATAATATTTCTTCAAACAAGTTTAACAAAAGATTTTAATTTAAATTAGTGAAATGCTATAAAAAATTTCTTGAAAAAGAAAATATTACTTTAACCAAGTGGTAAAATATGCACAAAAATCAAACAAACATGCAATTAAACATGTAAATGCAACAATGAACAAACAAAGAAAATAAAATATTGGTGTTGAGAAGAAAATAACTAACCCATGGAGATCGGTATCGACCTCCCCACACTTAAAGATTGCACCGTCCTCGATGCATGCTAAGATGTGCAGGTGGACGGGTTGCTCCAACTGACGCTTTTCTTCCAGAGAATGGGCAGATGGACTTTTCTGTCTCCCCATGTAAACGTCTTCTGTTTTCCTTCCTCGGTGGCCAGCCTAAAAGAAGAGGAAAAAGAAGAAAAAGTAACCCAGAAATAAAGATAAGAAAATAAAGTCTGTGTAGTTTAATGCCAAATAATGAGGGTCTCAATTACATGGTAGCTACAACATGCAAGTGAGAAAACAATAGAAGCACAAGGCATACCAGTGGTGCAAAAAATTGCAACAAAGGGGAAGAGTGTGGGTAATGAAAGACAGTATAAGTTCATATCACTGCAAGAGAAGTACAAGTATCATAAAAGATTAGCATTGATTTAAATAATATTGCCCAATCAGAATAAAACAAGTCATGAAGCACCAGGATCATTCAAGAGAAGATGCAACAGTTAAATAAGAAAACTTAACACCAAAGAAAAAATAATAAATTTAGAAAAGAAAATTAAAATATGCACAAAATTAAAATGCAATGAATGAAAGTATGCAGATAAATTAAGTAAAATAGAATGAAAGAAAAGAAGGATGAGAAGTTAAAGAGATGAAGAAAAAGAAAGAAAGAAGGGCAGAAGAAAAAATTAGGATTAGGGAAGAAAAGATAAGATTTCTTGCATTTATCTGGATAAGCTGTGCAGTGAAGGCGAGGCGGACGCGTGGGGCACGCGATCGCGTGACCTGATTTGTGCTATTGGCGCGAGTGCAGCTTCGCGCACGCACAACTTTCTGTTTCGTACGCATATTGCCAAAATTTAGGGTGATGCGTTCGCGTAGGTGACGCGGTCGCGTGAATGACCATATTTTGAAAAACGACGCAGCCGCGTGGGTCACGCGGTCGCGTGGTAAGGCTTGTGCTTCCAGCATCATTCCAGCCCTACTCCACCATAACTTGCTGCCATACACCCATTTACGTTGATTTTGCAGGGCCACACGTTTGCGTGGGTGACGCGGACGCGTGGGAGCCTCTTTTTCAAAATGACGCGGACGCGTGGGCATATTTGTGCCTAAGGCTCGCCTTCAGCCACGCTTTCGCGTGACTTTCTGTTCAATTTTTTCTTCAGAACGCATCTATGACGCGGACGCGTCAGCGACGCTTACGCGTTGCGTACATTTTTTTATGCAGTATGCAGAATGCAAATGCTGATGCAGCACTATGAATGAACACTAAGAAAAATAAAATAAAATAGAACTAAAAATAAAACAAAATAAAACAAAACTAAGAACAAAAAGGAAATAATATACTATGGTGGGTTGTCTCCCACCTAGCACTTTTAGTTAAAGTCCTTAAGTTGGACATTTGGTGAGCTCTTTGTCATGGTGGCTTGTGCTTGAACTCGTCTTGAAACTTCCACCAATGCTTGGACTTCCAATAAGCTATATCAATACCAAGTAAATTTCTCAAGCTTTGATAGAGTTCTTCACAAGCTTTGAGCTCCCAAATTTGATCCTCGTATATTTCTGGATCCCAAATCTTGTTTCTACACCCGTCGTCAAGTGGATCATGATGATTCCATCCGGGTGATTCAGCCTTAGAAATCTCATTTAGGCACCCAAACATCCTCCTAGACCCAATTAATTGAGAATTATGCCAACCCTTACAATCAGGCCTTGAACTTCCAACCATAACGAACCTAGGATGGTGTTGCCAACCACTGACCATCTCCCTCTTACTCTTATAGCCACAAAGAGCTCTGAGCTGACCATGTGTCTCAAGTAAACCATATTCAAGTGGAAAAGTAAAGGTCAAGGATAAGAATTTTACCCACTTGAATGTTGTATTGGATGGCAATGACTTTGGGGATGAGGTCTCCAACAAGTTTGGCAAGGTGATTTCAAGCTCCATTCCCTTGTGCTCTCCCTTGATAACTTCCACCTATTTGCAAGCTTCTTCAGTTTCAACCTCTTCCTCTTGGTAGCTTTCTAAATCAAACTCTTCTTCATGGCTTACCAAGGGCATGGGAGGTTGTGCTTCTTCTTCTTTAATCTCCATCTCTTGATCAACCTCTTCAAAGTCTTTAGCCATGATATGCCTTGGAGGTTGTACACCCTCTTTGGCAACAAATTCAAACGTCTTGGAAGAAGGTTCTATGACTGGACTTTCCCATGGAGGTTCTGCATCTCCTAGATCTTCAACCACTTCTTTCTCTTCAATAATTATTGCTTTGTCTAGTTGTTTTAGTATAAAATCGTACTCATCCTTGATGATTTCCTTTCCATGACAACTCCTTTCAACTATTCCTTCATCTTCAAGGGTCTCTCCTATCTCCACATTTTGGGCCTCCTCTTGCTTTAAGACAAAATCAGACTCCTCTTTAATGTCTTCCTTCACTAATTTTTCAACCACTCCTTCGACTTCAAGGGTCTTCACTACCTTCATCTGTAGGACCTCCTCTAGCTTCTTATGAAGTATGGATTCACGAAGATGATTCCTTCTTTCTTGTTCCTTGTCAATAGCATAGCTGGGATCATCTTGCTCTTGGATTAATAGATGTGGGTGCTCTTCCATGGATGGTGGTGATGGGATGGAAAGATTATTATGTGGTTGAAAAGGAAGCGCATTAAAGCTTGAGGGTTGAATGTTGGAGGTAGAGGGTTGGTCCATGCGGGATATAAGTGCTTGAAGAGTAGAGGTGAGACTAGTGATAGAGGCAAGTGTGGTATGAAACTCTGTTTGCCCTTGGTGAATAATACCAATGGTGTTGTCATCCAGTGGAGGTTGGGGTGGATATGGGTTAGGGTCATATGGAGGTGAATGGTGTAAAGGGGCTTGTGAGTATGGTGGTTCAAAGGTGTCTTGGGGAGGTGGTTCATAAGCATATGATGGGGCTTGTTGGTAACTACAAGGGGGTCCACCATATCTATCATCTTGGTAGGCATTGTAGGATGGTTGTTGGTTATAGCGCATTGGAGGGGGTTGTTGCCAAGAGGGTTGATCAAATCCTTGTGGCTCCTCCCATCTTTGATTCTTCCAACCTTGATGCCTATTTTCATTATAGTTTTCATTCCTTACAACAACATTGGAACCAAACTTAAAGCTAGAGGGGTGAGAATTCATAGTAGCTAAAGAAAATAAAAAAAATTAATGAAAATAAACTCCTAAAACTAGAAACACTGACAACAATATAAGATAAAAATTTGAAAAAGGTTTAAATTTTGAAAAAGTTTGATTTTTAAAATTTTAAATTTAAATTTTAAAATTTGAAATTTGAATTTTGGAATTTAAATATTGAAATTTGAAATTTGATTTTGAAATAAGATAAGATAAGATTTTAAAAAAGATATGATTTTTGAAAAAGATTTGAATTTTGAAATTTAAAACTAAGATAAGATAAGATAAAAATTTTAAAATAAAAATTTGAACTTTTTTTTTTGTAATTTTTGAAAAAATTAATTAAAATAAAGAGAAAATATATTTTTGAATTAAATGAGGAAAGAGAAAAATAATAAAATGACACCAAACTTAAAAATTTTTTAGATCAAAACGAAGAAAATAACCAAGAACAACTTGAAGATCAAAATGAACACCAAGAACAAATTTTTGAAAAATTTTTAAGGAATTAAAATATTATTTTTGAAAATTTTAATAACTAAATAAAAACCAATAACCTCTTAATTTATGAAAAAGCAAAAATAAAAACAAAAATAAAAACTAATAAACAAGCAAAAAGTAAATATTTACAATAACCAATAATAAGGCACACGTTTGCAATTCCCCGGCAACGGCGCCATTTTGACGATCGGATTCCTGCCGGTAAAGAAATTCACAAATATAATCGCGTTATAAGTATAGTTTCTAAACCAACAGAGAATCCTTTCGTACAAAAGTTTGGTTGTCACTTAAGCAAACCCAATAAAAATTAATAACCGAAGTATTTAAACCTCGGGTCGTCTTCTCAAGGAATTGCAGGGAGGTATGATTTATTATTGGTTATGAGTAAAAGTGTATTTTTGGGTTTTTGAAATAAGGAACAAGTAATTTAAATGATAAGAAAAATAAATTAATAATAATAAAATCTCTTGGCAAGGTATGAAAACTGGATGTCCTATCCTAGTTATCCTTATCAATTATGATGAGAATTAGATTTTGCTCCCACTTTGTTAACCTCTAACTATGAAGGTAAGTTAAGTGGATGAATCAATTTGATTCCTCTGATCCTAGTCAATTCATATGGAAAGACTAGCTTTAGAGGGATCCAAATCAATTAGCAAAGATAACAATTATCAATCACAAGGAGTTTGATAACTCAAGTGTCTCCAATTAATCAATTCATCAATTAAAGCCAAGAATATACAAAGCTAAGTAAAAATTATAGATCTGAAATACCTCAAATTGCATTAATTAAGAAAATCAATCCTAACATGGAAATTCATAAATTAAATTGGGAAAATAAATAAAAGGAACATTGAACCTGGAAATTGAGAAGAAGAAACCCTAATCCTAAGAGAAATCCTAATTCTAAAACCTAAGAGAGAGGAGAGAGCCTCTCTCACTCTAAAACTACATCTAAAATCTGAAATTGTGAATTATGAATGTTGTATTAAATTTTTTTTATGAATGGATGCATTCTTCTACTATATAGCCTCTAATCTGTGTTTTCTGGACCGAGAACTGGGTCAAAAACAGCCCAGAAATCGCTGGTTGCGAAATCTACCACGTTGGTTTTTCATCACTACGATGCGTCCACGTGAATCACGCGTTTGCGTCACTTATCGTCAGAGCAACTATAGCATATTATATATCATTTCGAAGCTCCGGATGTTAGCTTTCCAATGCAACTAGAACCGCATCATTTGGACCTCTGTAGCTCAAGTTATGACTGTTTGAGTGAGAAAAGGTCAGGCTGGACAACTTTAGCAGTTCCTTCAACTTCTTGTATTCCTTCCATTTTTGCATGCTTCCTTTCCATCCTCTAAGCCATTCCTACCCTGTAATCTCTAAAAACACTTAACACACATATCACGGCATCGAATGGTAATAAGAGAGGATTTAAACATAGCAAATTTAAGGCCAAAGAAGCATGTTTTCAATCATAGCACAAAATCAGGAAGAAAATTGTAAAGCCATGCATTTTGTATGAATGAGTGTATGAAAGATTGATAAAATCCACTCAATTGAGCACAAGATAAACCATAAAAAAGTGGTTTATCAATCCCACAGTGTGCATCTTATTTTTTCCTTATTTCTAAATAAAAGCAAAAATTAAAAGAAATAAGTAGTAGTATATAATAAAAAATAAAAAATTTTGCGTATGAATAGATAATTGTTATAAATAGATAATTGTTCAAACGCTAGAAAAAGGTGGACAGATGGCGTTAAACGCCCAAGGGATGGCCAGTTCTGGCATCCAAACGCCAGCAAAGGGTGGCAATCTGGCTTTAAACACCCATGCAGCCCCCAATTCTGGCGTTCAAACGCCACTAAGGGATCAGACACCTGCAAGTGCTTATAACAACCCCTTTAAGCAGGCTTCTCCAACCACTTCTGTAGGAAATAAACCTGTAGCAACTAAGGTTGAAGAATACAAAGCCAATATGCCTTATTCTCAGAAACTTCGCCAAGCAGAACAGGATAAACAATTTGCCCGCTTTGCAGACTATCTCAGGACTCTTGAAATAAAGATTTCGTTTGCAGAGGCACTTGAGCAAATACCCTCTTATGCTAAGTTCATGAAAGAGATCTTAAGTCATAAGAAGGATTGGAGAGAAACTGAAAACGTTTTCCTCACTGAAGAATGCAGTGCAGTCATTCTGAAAAGCTTACCAGAAAAGCTTAAAGATCCCGGAAGCTTTATGATACCATGCACATTAGAGGGTGCTTGTACCAAGACAGCTTTATGTGATCTTGGGACAAGTATCAACCTAATACCTGCATCTACTATCAAAAAGCTTGGTTTGACTGATGAAGTTAAACCAACCCGGATATGCCTTCAACTTGCTGATGACTCCATTAAGATTCCATCAGGCGTAATTGATGACATGATTGTCAAGGTTTGGCCATTTGCCTTTCTCACTGACTTTGTAGTACTAGAAATAGAGAAGCACAAGAGTGCAACTCTTATTCTAGGAAGACTATTCCTAGCAACAGGACGAACCCTCATTGACGTCCAAAAAGGGGAGATAACCCTAAGAGTCAATGAGAATGAGTTTAAGTTGAATGCTGTCAAAGCTATGCAGCATCCAGACACATCAAAAGACTGCATGAGCACTGACATTATTGACTCTCTGGTAGAAGAGGTCAATATGACTGAGAGTCTTGAATCAGAGCTAGAGGACATCTTTAAAGATGTTCAGCCTGATCTGAAGGAATCAGAGAAAACAGAAGAACCTCTGAAAACTCCTCAGGAAGAGGAGAAGCCTCCTAAACCCGAGCTCAAGCCACTACCACCATCTCTAAAATATGCATTTCTGGAAGAAGATGACACTTTTCCAGTAATCATAAGCTCTACCTTAGAGCCACAGGAAGAGAAAGCACTAATTCAGGTGCTAAGGACACACAAGACATCTCTTGGGTGGTCCATAAGTGATCTTAAGGGAATTAGCCCAGCTAGATGCATGCACAATATCCTATTGGAGGATGATGCCAAGCCAGTGGTTCAACCACAGAGGCGGCTGAATCCAGCCATGAAGGAGGTGGTGCAGAAAGAGGTCACTAAGTTACTAGAGGCTGGGATTATTTATCCTATTTCTGATAGTCCCTGGGTGAGCCTTGTCCAAGTCGTCCCCAAGAAGGGAGGCATGACAGTGATGCATAATGAAAAGAATGAACTGGTTCCTACAAGAACAGTTACAGGGTGGCGTATGTGTATTGACTATAGAAGACTCAATACAGCCACCAGAAAGGATCATTTTCCTTTACCATTCATAGACCAGATGCTAGAGAGACTAGCAGGTCATGAATACTACTGCTTTTTGGATGGCTATTCAGGTTACAACCAAATTACAGTAGATCCTCAGGACCAAGAGAAAACAGCATTCACATGTCCTTCTGGAGTATTTGCATACAGAAGGATGCCATTTGGTCTGTGCAATGCACCTGCAACTTTTCAGAGGTGCATGCTCTCTATTTTCTCTGATATGGTAGAGAAATTTCTGGAAGTCTTCATGGATGACTTTTCAGTATTTTGAGACTCATTCAGCTCCTGTCTTGGCCATCTAGCATTTGTTTTGAAAAGGTGCCAAGAGACTAACCTGGTTTTAAACTGGGAAAAATGTCACTTTATGGTGACTGAAGGAATTGTCCTTGGGCATAAAATTTCAAACAAGGGAATAGAAGTGGATCAAGCTAAGGTAGAGGTAATTGAAAAGTTACCACCACCTGCCAATGTTAAGGCAATCAGAAGTTTTCTGGGGCATGCAGGATTCTATAGGAGGTTCATAAAGGATTTTTCAAAAATTGCAAAACCTCTGAGCAATCTGCTAGCTGCTGACACGCCATTTGTATTTGACACAGAGTGTCTGCAGGCGTTTGAAACTCTGAAAGCTAAGCTGGTCACAGCACCAGTCATTTCTGCACCAGATTGGACATTACCATTTGAACTAATGTGTGATGCCAGTGATCATGCCATTGGTGCAGTACTGGGGTAGAGACATAACAAGCTTCTGCACGTCATTTACTATGCTAGCCGTGTCTTGAATGATGCACAGAAGAATTACACAACCACAGAAAAGGAGTTGCTTGCAGTGGTCTATGATATTGACAAGTTCAGATCTTATTTAGTAGGATCAAAAGTGATTGTGTACACTGACCATGCTGCTCTAAAATATCTCCTCACAAAGCAGGATTCAAAACCCAGACTTATAAGATGGGTGTTGCTTCTGCAGGAGTTTGATATAGAAATAAGAGACAGAAAAAGGACAGAAAACCAGGTAGCATATCACCTGTCCCGGATAGAACCAGTAGCAGGGGCGTCTCTCCCTCCTACTGAGATCTCTGAAATCTTTCCAGATGAGCAACTCTTTACCATTCAGGAATTACCATGGTTTGCAGACATTGCAAACTATAAAGCTGTGAGATTCATATCCAAAGAGTACAGTAAGCAATAAATGAAAAAATTGATTTCTGATGCAAAGTACTACTTGTGGGATGAACCATATCTCTTTAAGAGGTGTGCAGACGGAGTAATCCGCAGATGTGTGTCTAGAGAAGAGGCACAGAAGATCCTATGGCATTGCCATGGATCACAATATGGAGGACACTTTGGAGGTGAGCGAACAGCCACTAAGGTTCTCCAATGTGGTTTCTACTGGCCTACTCTCTATAGAGACTCCCGAGAGTTTGTACGTAACTGTGACAGTTACCAGAGAACTGGTAATCTACCTCACGGTTATGCCATGCCTCAGCAAGGGATCCTAGAAATTGAGTTGTTTGATGTATGGGGTATTGACTTCATGGTGTCTTTTCCACCATCATACTCAAACACTTATATTCTGGTGGCAGTAGACTATGTATCTAAATGGGTAGAGGCAATTGCAATACCCACTAATGATACTAAGACAGTGATGAAGTTCCTCCAGAAGCATATCTTCAGCAGGTTCGGTGTCCTAGGATACTGATCAGTGATGGAGGCACTCATTTCTACAATAAACAGCTTGACTCTGCTCTGGTCCGATATGGAATTAACCATAAAGTGGCAACTCCATATCATCCACAGATAAATGGGCAGGCTGAAATCTTGAATAGAGAACTAAAACGAATCTTGGAATGGACTGTAAGTACCCATAGAAAGGATTGGGCAAAAAGTCTGGATGATGCTCTATGGGCATACAGAACAGCATTCAAGACTCCTATAGGGACCTCTCCATACCAGCTTGTGTATGAAAAAGTCTGTCATCTGCCGGTAGAACTGGAACACAAGGCCTACTAGGCAACTAGGTTCCTAAACCTTGATGCTAAGATAGCTGGAGAGAAAAGATTACTCCAGTTGAATGAGTTGGAGGAATTCAGACTCAATGCTTTCGAAAATGCTAAAATTTATAAAGAGAAAGCAAAAAAATGGCATGACAAAAGGCTGTCATCTAGAGTCTTTGAGACAGGACAGAAGGTCCTACTGTTTAACTCTAGGCTCAGATTGTTCCCTGGAAAATTGAAATCCCGGTGGAGGGGACCATATGTGATCACAAGTGTGTCACCATATGGTTATGTTGAGCTTCAAGATATTGATTCTGACAAAAAGTTCATTGTTAATGGACAAAGAATCAAACATTATCTTGAAGGCAATGTTGAGCAAGAATGCTCAAAACTGAGACTAAATTAAAAAGCTCAGTTAAGTCTAGCTAAAGACAGTAAAGAAGCGCTTGTTGGGAGGCAACCCAGCCATTATTTAGATGTTTATAACAGTTATATAAGTTTATTTAATTTTGTTCCTAATGTTAGCTAATGCATTTCAGTGAATAAGTCAGGAAAATAGAGGTTCAAGACATAAAACAGAGAAATCACAGAGAAAATGAGCTCACTGGCGTCAAAACGCCAGTAAAGAGGCAATTTGGGCGTTAAACGCCAGAATGGCTACCATTCTGGGCGTTTAACGCCAGAAACAGTAGCATCCTGGGCATTCAGAAAAATGCCCAGTGAGAAAGGATTTCTGGCATTTAACGCCAGCCAGGGTATCTGGCTGTGCGTTAAATGCCAGAATGGCTATCATTATGGGCGTTTAACGCCAGAATAGCTAGGAGAGATTTAATTTCGTTTCAATTCAAAAAAAAATTTCTTCGAATTTTCATGTTTTAAATCAAAATTTTCTGCATCCAAACATTACAAACATTCATTTTTTAATTTCCATTAACGAAAATTTATAAACTTATAAATTCTTCTTGATTCTCTTTCAATTCTTTTCAATTCCTTTTCAAAACCTCATTCATATTTCCAATTTCTTTTCAAATCTTTTTAATTCATTCATATCATCTTTTATTTCTTAGATGCATAAACAAAAATTCAGATTTAACTTCCTCATATCTTCTCCAATCTTTTAAATTTTTGAAAAGAATCTCATCTTCTTCATATCATGCTTATCTTTTATCAATCATATCTTTCAATCATATCCTTTTCTAAAATTTCGAAACTGATGAGCGGATAATTTATACGCTTTTTGGCATTATTTTTACATAGTTTTCAGTATGATTTAGTTGGTTTTTAGTATATTTTTATTAGTTTTTAAATAAAAATCACATTTCTGGACTTTACTATGAGTTTGTGTATTTTTCTGTGATTTCAGGTAATTTCTGGCTGAAATTGAGGGACTTGAGCAAAAATCATATTCAGAGGTTGAAGAAGGACTGCAGATGCTACTGGATTTTGACCTCCCTGCACTCAAAGTAGATTTTCTAGAGCTACAGAACTCCAAATGGCGCGCTCTCAATTGCGTTGGAAAGTAGACATCCAGGGCTTTCCAGAAATATATAATAGTCCATACTTTTCCTGAGTTTAGATGACGCAAATTGGCATTCAACGCTAGTTCCATGCTGCATTCTGGAGTTAAACGCCAGAAACAGGTTGCAAAGTGGAGTTAAACGCCAGAAACAGGTTACAAACTAGCGTTCAACTCTAAAAGAAGCCTCTACACGTGTAAAGCTCAATGCTCAGCCCAAGCACACACCAAGTGGGCCCAGAAGTGGATTTCTGCATCATTTACTCATTTCTATAAATCCTAGTAACTAGTTTAGTATAAATAGGACTTTTTACTATTGTATTTACATCTTTTGATCATGTTTTGATGATTGAACCCTCCTTGGGAGGCTGGCCATTCCGCCATGCCTAGACCTTGTTCTTATGTATTTTCAACGGTAGAGTTTCTACACACCATAGATTAAGGTGTGGAGCTCTGCTGTTCCTCATGAATTAATACAAAGTACTATTATTTTTATATTCAATTCAAGCTTATTCCGATTCTAAGATATTCATTCGCACCTCAATATGAATGTGATGATCGTGACAGTCATCATCATTCCAACCTATGAACGTGTGCCTGACAACCACTTCCGTTCTACCTTAGATTGAATGAGTATCTCTGGGATTCTTTAATCAGAGTCTTCGTGGTATAAGTTAGAATCCATGGACGGCCATTCTTGAGATCTGCAAAGTCTAAACCTTGTCTGTGGTATTCTGAGTAGGATCTGAGTAGTATCTCTATCCTTAATTTACGTTTTATTTATCTTTTAATTATTAAATCCCCATAACCAATTGAATCTGCCTGACTGAGATTTACAAGGTGACCATAGCTTGCTTCAAGCCGACAATCTCCTTGGGATCGACCCTTACTCACGTAAGGTTTATTACTTGGACGACCTAGTGCACTTGCTGGTTAGTTGTGTGAAGTTATGACAAAGAGCTAAGATTATGAATGTGCGTATTAAGTTTTCAGCGCCGTTACCAAGGAATGAACCGTCACGATTTCTGCGCACCAAGTTTTTGGCGCCGTTGCCGGGGATTGTTCGAGTTTGGACAAATGACGGTTCATCTTGTTGCTCAGATTAGGAACAAGGATAAGAACATTCTTGTTGAAGCTGATCCTGAACCTAAAAGAACTCTGAAGAGGAAGCTAAGGGAAGCTAAAGCACAACTCTCTGGAGAAAATCTGACAGAAATTTTCGAAAAAGAAGGAGACATGGTCAAAAATAATAACAATGCAAGGAAGATGCTTGGTGACTTTACTGCACCTAATTCCAATTTACATGGAAGAAGCATCTCAATCCCTGCCATTGGAGCAAACAATTTTGAGCTGAAACCTCAATTAGTTTCTCTGATGCAACATAATTGCAAGTTTTATGGACTTCCATCCGAAGATCCCTTCCAGTTCTTAACTAAATTCTTGCAGATCTGTGATACTGTTAAGACCAATGGGGTTGACCTCGAGGTCTACAGGCTTATGCTTTTCCCATTTGCTATAAGAGACAGCGCTAGAATATGGTTGGACTCTCAACCTAAAGATAGCCTGAACTCTTGGGATAAGCTGGTCACGGCTTTCTTAGCCAAGTTCTTTCCTCCTCAAAAGCTTAGCAAGCTTAGAGTGGATGTTCAAACCTTCAGACAGAAGGAAGGTAAATCCCTCTATAAAGCTTGGGAGAGATACAAGGAACCGACCAAAAAGTGTCCTTCTGACATGCTTTCAGAATGGACCATCCTGGATATATTGTATGATGGTCTGTCTGAATTATCAAAGATGTCATTGGACCATTCTGCAGGTGGATCCATTCACCTAAAGAAAACGCCTGCAGAAGCTCAAGAACTCATTGACATGGTTGCAAATAACCAGTTCATGTACACTTCTGAAAGGAATCCTATGAGTAATGGGACACCTCAGAGGAAGGGAGTTCTTGAAATTGATACTCTGAATGCCATATTGGCTCAGAATAAAATATTGACTCAGCAAGTCAATATGATCTCTCAGAGTCTGAATGGATTGAAGGAATCATCCAACAGTACTAATGAGGCCTCTTCTGAAGAAGAAGCTTATGATCCTGAGAACCCTGCAATAGCAGAGGTGAATTACATGGGTGAACTCTATGGAAACACCTATAATCCCTCATGAAGAAATCATTCAAATTTCTCATGAAAAGATCAACAAAAGCCTCAACAAGGCTTTAATAATGGTGGAAGAAATAGGTTTAGCAGTAGCAAACCTTTTCCATCATCCACTCAGCAACAGACAGAGAATTCTAAGCAGAATCCATCTAGCTTAGCAAATATAGTCTCTGATCTATCTAAGGCCACTGTGAGTTTCATGAATGAAACAAGGTCCTCCATTAGAAATTTGGAGGCACAAGTGGGCCAGCTGAGTAAAAGAGTCACTGAAACTCCTCCTAGTACTCTCCCAAGCAATACAGAAGAGAATCCAAAGAGAGAGTGCAAGGCCATTGATTTGACCATCATGGCCGAACCTACAAGGGAAGAGGAGGACGTGAATCCTAGTGAGGAAGACCTCCTGAGACGTCCAGTGACCAATAAGGAGTTCCCCTTTGAGGAACCAAAGGAATTTGAGGCTCATCTAGAGACCATAGAGATTCCATTGAACCTCCTTCTGCCCTTCATAAGCTCTGATGAGTATTCTTCCTCTGAAGAGGATGAAGAAATTACTGAAAAGCACGTTGCTAAGTACCTTGGTGCAATCATGAAGATGAATGCCAAATTATTTGGTAATGAGACTTGGGAAGATGAATCTCCATTGCTTACCAATGAACTGAATGCATTGGACAGGCAGAAATTACCTCAAAAGAAATAGGATCCTGGAAAATTCTTAATACCCTGTACCATAGGCACCATGACCTTTGAGAAGGCTCTGTGTGACCTGGGGTCAGGAATAAACTTAATGCCACTCTCTGTAATGGAGAAACTTGGGATCTTTGAGGTGCAAGCTGCTAGAATCTCATTAGAGATGGTAGACAACTCAAGAAAACAGGCATATGGACAAGTAGAGGCCGTGTTAGTAAAGGTTGGAGGCCTTTACATCCCTGCTGATTTCATAATCCTAGACACTGGGAAGGATGAGGAGGAATCCATCATCCTTGGAAGACCCTTCCTAGCCACAGCAAGAGCTGTGATTGATGTGGACAGAGGAGAGTTGGCCCTTCAACTGAATGAGGACAACCTTGTGTTTAAAACTCAAGGATCTTCTTCTGTAACCATGGAGAGGAAGCATGAAAAGCTTCTCTCACTGCAGAGTCAACCAAAGCCCCCACAGTCAAACTCTAAATTTGGTGTTGGGAGGCTACAACCAAACTCTAAGTTTGGTATTGAACCCCCACATTCAAACTCTAAGTTTGGTGTTGGGAGGTTCCAACAATGCTCTGAACATCTGTGAGGCTCCATGAGAGCTCACTGTCAAGCTATTGACATTAAAGAGGGGCTTGTTGGGAGGCAACCCAATGTTATCTAATTATATTTATTTATGTTCCATTGTTATTTTATGTTTTCTTTAGGTTGATGATCATGTGGAGTCACAAAAACTACTGAAAAATAAAAAAACAGAATGAAAAATAGCATTAAAAATAGCACACCCTGGAGGAGAGTAGTCTGGCATTTAAACGCCAGAAACAAGCATCTGTCTGGCGTTTAACGCCAGAAACAGGCACCAAGCTGGCGTTTAACGCCAGAAACAAGCATTTGCCTGGCGTTAAACGCCAGAAACAGGCTACATTAACGCCAGAAACAAGCAGCAATCTGGCGTTAAACGCCAGGATTGCACAGCAAGGGCGTTTTACACGCCTAATTGGAGCAGGGATGTTAAGTCCGTTAGCCTTTCCTCACCTCATATGCCACCTCTGCAATTCGGCTAGAATTGACATAGAGGGAGACATCCTCATTGAAGAGGACAAGCCCATCACTAAGAAAAGGATGGAACAAATAAGAGATCATGGACCTCAACAAGAGCATGAGAAAATTCCCCACCATGAAATCCCTGAGATGCCTCAAGGGATGCACTTTCCCCCACAAAACTATTGGGAGCAAATCAACACCTCCCTAGGAGAATTAAGTTCCAACATGGGACAACTAAGGGTGGAACACCAAGAGCACTCCATCATTCTCCATGAGATTAGAGAAGATCAAAGAGCTATGAGGGAGGAGCAACAAAGACAAGGAAGAGACATAGAGGAGCTCAAAAGCACCATTGGTTCTTCAAGAAGAAGAAGACGCCACCCTCACTAAGGTGGACTCATTCCTTAATCTCCTTGTCTATTTATTTTACTGTTTTTTCGATTTTTGAGCTTTATGTGTTATTTATGTTTGTGTCTTTACTATATGATCACTAGTGACTAAGTGTCTATGCCTTAAAGTTATGAATGTCTTATGAATCCATCACCTTTCTTAAATGAAAAATGTTCTAAAAACAAAAGAACAAGAAGTACATGATTTCGAATTCATCCTTGAAATTAGTTTAATTATTTTGATGTGGTGACAATACTTTTTGTTTTCTGAATGAATGCTTGAACAGTGCATATGTCTTTTGATATTGTTGTTCATGAATGTTAAATATGTTAGCTCTTGAAAGAATGATGAAAAGGAGAAATGTTATTTGATAATCTGAAAAATCATAAAAATGATTCTTGAAGCAAGAAAAAGCAGTGAATACAAAAGCTTGCAGAAAAAAAAAGAGAAAAAAAATAGCGAAAAAAAGAAAGAAAAAAGAAAAAAGCAAGCAGAAAAAGCCAAAAGCTCTTTAAACCAGAAGGCAAGAGCAAAAAGCCAATAACCCTTAAAACCAAAAGGCAAGGGTAATAAAAAGGATCCAAGGCTTTGAGCATCAGTGGATAGGAGGGCCTAAAGGAATAAAATCCTGGCCTAAGCAGCTAAACCAAGCTGTCCCTAACCATGTGCTTGTGGCGTGAAGGTGTCAAGTGAAAACTTGAGACTGAGCGGTTAAAGTCGAGGTCCAAAGCAAAAAAAAAAAGAGTGTGCTTAAGAACCCTGGACACCTCTAATTGGAGACTTTAGCAAAGCTGAGTCACAATCTGAAAAGGTTCACCCAGTTATGTGTCTGTGGCATTTATGTATCCGGTGGTAATACTGGAAAACAAAGTGCTTAGGGCCACGGCCAAGACTCATAAAGTAGCTGTGGTCAAGAATCAACATACTGTACTAGGAGAATCAATAACACTATCTGAATTTTGAGTTCCTATAGATGCCAATCATTCTGAACTTCAATGGATAAAGTGAGATGCCAAAACTATTCAAGAGACAAAAAGTTACTAGTCCCGCTCATCTGATTGGAGCTAAGTTTCATTGATATTTTGGAGTTTATAGTATATTCTCTTCTTTTTATCCTATTTGATTTTCAGTTGCTTGGGGACAAGCAACAATTTAAGTTTGGTGTTGTGATGAGCGGATAATTTATACGCTTTTTGGCATTGTTTTTACATAGTTTTCAGTATGATTTAGTTAGTTTTTAGTATATTTTTATTAGTTTTTAAATAAAAATCACATTTCTAGACTTTACTATGAGTTTGTATGTTTTTCTATGATTTCAGGTAATTTCTGGCTAAAATTGAGGGACTTGAGCAAAAATCAGATTCAGAGGTTGAAGAAGGACTGCAAATGCTGCTGGATTCTGACCTCCCTGCACTCAAAGTGGATTTTCTGGAGCTAAAAACTCCAAATGGCGCGCTCTCAATTGTGTTGGAAAGTAGACATCCAGGGCTTTCCAGCAATATATAATAGTCCATACTTTGCCCGAGTTTAGACGACGCAAATTGGCGTTCAATGCCAGTTCCATGCTGCATTCTGGAGTTAAACACCAGAAACAGGTTGCAAAGTGGAGTTAAACGCCAGAAACAGGTTACAAACTGGCGTTCAACTCCAAGAGAAGCATCTACATGTGTAAAGCTCAATGCTCAGCCCAAGCACACACCAAGTGGGCCCCAGAAGTGGATTTCTGCATCATTTACTCATTTCTGTAAACCCTAGTAACTAGTTTAGTATAAATATGACTTTTTACTATTGTATTTACACCTTTTGATCATGTTTTGATGATTGAACCCTCCTTGGGAGGCTGGCCATTCGGCCATGCCTGGACCTTGTTCTTATGTATTTTCAACGGTAGAGTTTCTACACACCATAGATTAAGGTGTGGAGCTTTGCTGTTCCTCATGAATTAATACAAAGTACTATTGTTTTTCTATTCAATTCAAGCTTATTCCAATTCTAAGATATTCATTCGCACCTCAATATGAATGTGATGATCGTGACAGTCATCATCATTCCAACCTATGAACGCGTGCCTAACAACCACTTCCGTTCTACCTTAGATTGAATGAGTATCTCTGGGATTCTTTAATCAGAGTCTTCGTGGTATAAGTTAGAATCCATGGACGGCCATTCTTGAGATCCAAAAAGTCTAAACCTTGTCTGTGGTATTCCGAGTAGGATATGGAAAGGGATGGCTGTGACGAGCTTCAAACTCGCGAGTGTTGGACGTAGTGACAGACGCAAAAGGATTAATGGATCCTATTCCAGTATGATCGAGAACTGACAGATGATTAGCCATGCAGTGACAGCGCATTGGACCATTTTTACTGAGATGACAGGATGTAGCCATTGACAACGGTGGTGCCTAACATACAGCTTGCCATAGAAAGGAGTATGAATGATTGGATAAAGACAATAGGAAAGCAGAGGTTCAGGAGGAATGAACGCATCTCTATACGCTTATCTGAAATTCTCACCAATGAATTACATAAGTATCTCTATCCTTAATTTACGTTTTATTTATCTTTTAATTATTAAATCCCCATAACCAATTAAATCCGCCTGACTGAGATTTACAGGGTGACCATAGCTTGCTTCAAGCCGACAATCTTCGTGGGATCGACCCTTACTCACGTAAGGTTTATCACTTGGATGACCCAGTGCACTTGCTGGTTAGTTGTACGAAGTTGTGACAAAGAGCTAAGATTATGAACGTGCGTATTAAGTTTTCAGCGCCGTTACCAAGGAATGAACCGTCACGATTTCCGCGCACCAGAAACCATTCCCTCCCTCCCCTATATTTATACATTCGGCCATCCCCCTTCCTCCATCATTCGAATCATTCTCTCCATCTGTTCATCTTCTTTCTTTACTTTTGCTTGAGGACAAGCAAACCTCTAAGTTTGGTGTGATTTTTCGTGATCACTGACCAAGATCATGGCCCCTAAAGGAAAACAAACCACTACAAGAAGCAAGAAAGAAAACAATCCAAAACCACAATGGATGCATGAGAGGTTCTGCACCAAAAAACATGCAGATCATTACTTCAAAATTGTGTGCAGAAGATCAGTGATCCCAGAATTCAAGTTTGATCTGAAAGAAGACGAATATCCGGAGATCCAAGAGCAGATTCGAAACAGAGGCTGGGAAATCCTAGCTAATCTTGAGATGAATGTGGGAAAAAACATGATCCAAGAATTCTATGCAAATCTGTGGCTGACAGATAAGCAAAGAATGGAGGGAACTGCCTTTCATACTTTTCGAACCATGGTCAGAGGGAAGATTATCTACTTCCATCTTGACAAAGTGAGAGAAGTCCTCAAACTTCCTCAACTACAGGATGATCCAGAATCCTTTAATAGTAGAATGGCTAAAGATAAAAAGTTGGATCAAGTTCTAGAGGACATATGCCTCCCTGGAACCAAGTGGATAACCAATTCAAAAGGTGTCCCAAACCAACTGAAGAGAGGAGACCTCAAGCCAGTTGCTAGGGGCTGGCTGGATTTCATTGGGCGATCTATACTTCTCACCAGCAACCACTCTGAAGTCACTGTCAAAAGAGCAGTGACGATCCACTGTATTATGCTGGGAAAAGAAGTGGATGTTCATCAATTAATTCCTTGTGAGATTTACTTATTTGCAAACAAGGAATCCACTGAGGCCAAATTGGCCTACCCAAGCTTGATCAGTCTGTAATGTAAGGACGCGGGAGTACAGATAGGTGTGGATGAGTATATCCCAGTTGAACACCCAATCACCAAAAGGGTAATGGATGGACCTCAAGTTCAGGACAACCTCATCAAGAGGAGGGCGCATGAGCTCCTTCCATAAATTCCTCAATTTGACTATTGGGCCCACTTAGAAGCATCTGTCAACAAGCTGCAAGAATCTATGGATCAACTCAAAGAAGAGCAGCAGAATCAGAACAACATGCTCTGCAAACTGCTCAGAGAACAAGAGAAGCAAGGGCGTGAGTTACAGGAACTAAAGCGCCAGAAGCTGATCCTTGAAGAGCCAAGCGTCCCACAGATTGAAGGAGCACCTACCCCTCAAAATCAAGGTTGTTGAGTCCTAACTCTGTGATAACTTTTATTATCAGAAACCTATTTTAAGAGTCACATAAGCATTAGTATTAGAGTCATTTATTTTTATGTCTTTAATTTCCTTTCTTTTATTATTATTTGTCTGCTTTTATGTTTATTTTATGTCTTATTTTTATTTCATGATCAATAAAGTTTAGAGTCTATCTCTTAAAGCTATGAATGTCCTATGAATCCTTCACCTTTCTTAAATGAAAAATATTTTCTGAAAAAGAAAAAGAAGTACATGAATTTCAAATTATATCTTGAAAATAATCTAATTATTTTGATATGGTGGCAATACTTTTTGTTTTCTGAATGAATGCTTGAACAGTACATATTTTTGATATTGTTGTTTATGATGTTAAAATTGTTGGCTCTTGAAAGAATAATGAAAAAGGAAAAATGTTATTGATAATCTGAAAAATCATAAAATTGATTCTTGAAGTAAGAAAAAGTAGTGAAGAACAAAAGCTTGCAAAAAAAAAATTTGGCAAAAAAAAAAGAGAGAGAAGAAGAGAGAAAAAGAAAGAAAAAGAAAAAGTAAGCAGAAAAAGCCAATAACCCTTTAAACCAAAAGGCAAGGGTAAAAAGGATCCAAGGCTTTGAGCATTAATGGATAGGAGGGTCCAAAGGAATAGAATCCTGGCCTAAGCGGCTAAATCAAGCTGTCCCTAACCATGTACTTGTGGCGTGAAGGTCAAGTGAAAAGCTTGAGACTGAGCAGTTAAAGTCATGGTCCAAAGCAAAAAGAGTGTGCTTAAGAGCTCTGGACACCTCTAACTGGGGACTTTAGCAAAGCTGAGTCACAATCTAAAAAGGTTCACCCAGTTATGTGTCTGTGGCATTTATGTATCCAGTGGTAATACTGGAAAAAAATGCTTAGGGTCACGGCTAAGACTCATAAAGTAGCTATGTTCAAGAATCAACATACTGAACTAGGAGAATCAATAACACTATCTGAATTCTGAGTTCCTATGGATGCCAATCATTCTGAACTTCAAAGGATAAAGTGAGATGCCAAAACTGTTCAGAAGCAAGAAGCTACTAGCCCCGCTCATCTAATTGGAAATGAGCTTCATTGATATTTAAAATTTATTGTATTTTCTCTTCTTTTTATCCTATTTTATTTTTAGTTGCTTGGGGACAAGCAACAATTTAAGTTTGGTGTTGTGATGAGCGGATAATTTATACCATTTTTGGCATTATTTTTACATAGTTTTTAGTATGTTTTAGTTACTTTTTATTATATTTTTATTAGTTTT
>NC_029788.2:107307841-107314755 GCF_000816755.2 Arachis ipaensis
AATTTATTGTATTTTCTCTTCTTTTTATCCTATTTTATTTTTAGTTGCTTGGGGACAAGCAACAATTTAAGTTTGGTGTTGTGATGAGCGGATAATTTATACCATTTTTGGCATTATTTTTACATAGTTTTTAGTATGTTTTAGTTACTTTTTATTATATTTTTATTAGTTTTTATTCAAAAATCACATTTCTAGACTTTACTAAGAGTTTGTGTATTTTTCGGTGATTTCAGGTATTTTCTGGCTGAAATTGAGGGACCTGAACAAAAATCTGATTCAGAGGCTGAAAAAGGACTGCAGATGCTGTTGGATTCTGACCCTCCTGCACTCGAAGTGGATTTTATGGAGCTACAGAATCCCAATTAGCGCGCTCTCAAATGCGTTGGAAAGTAGACATCCTGGGCTTTCCAGCAATATATAATAGTCCATACTTTGCTCGAGATTTGATGGCTCAAAATGGCGTCCAAAGCCAGCCTAAAACTTTCTGGCGTAAAACGCCAAAACTAGCACCTTTTTCGGCGTTTAATGCCAGCTTTGGGCATATGAACGTGAAAGCTTGAAAGCTCAGCCCAGGCATGCACCAAGTGGGTCTTGGAAGTGGATTTCTGCACTATCTGCACTTAGTTACTCATTTTCTGTAAACCTAAGTTACTAGTCTAGTATAAAAACTACTTTTAGAGATTCATTTTGACCTTATGACATTTTTACACTTCATATTATATCTTTGACGGTATGAGTCTCTAAACCCCATAGGTGGGGGTGAGGAGCTCTGCTGTGTTTCAATGGGTTAATGCAATTACTACTATTTTCTATTCAATCACGCTTGATTCTATTCTAAGATACTCACTCGTACTTCAATATGGAGAATATGATGATCCGTGACGCTCATCATTATCCTCAACCCTATGAACGCGTGCTTGACAACCACTCCTTTCTATCTGAGCTCAACGTAGTCATTGGGCAACAGCTTGAGTGCGTATCTCTTGGGTTTCTGATCCACGGACCGAGTCCGGAGGTCAAAACCTTCGTGGTATAGGCTAGAACCAATTGGCAGCATTCTTGGGATCTGGAAAGTCTAAACCTTGTCTGTGGTATTCCGAGTAGGATCTGGGAGGAGATGACTGTGAAAAGCTTCAAACCTGCGAATGTTGGGCGCAGTGACAGTGTGCAAAAGGACAAGGGTCCTATTCTGACGCTAGTGGGAACTGACAGATGATTAGCCGTGCAGTAACTATACATGGTATTTTGTACCTGGTATTTTTCATCCGAGAGGATCATACAGCTTGCCATTGAAGGAAGCCATGCGTGTTTGGAAAAGAAGACAGTAGGAAAGCAGAGATTCAGATGACAGAGCATCTCTGAAACCTCATCCTGTTTCTCATTATTGAATCACAAGTACTATTTATTTCATATTAATTATTTTTCATAAATTCAATCACTCTTCTCATTAATCTCCTGACTAAGATTTACAAGATAACCATAGCTTGCTTCAAGCCGACAATCTCCGTGGGATCGACCCTTACTCACCTAAGGTATTACTTGGACGACCCAGTGCACTTGCTGGTTAGTTGTGCGGAGTTGTGAAAAGTGTAATCACAATTTCGTGCACCAGTAGTCGTTACTATAGATTCTTCTTGCGTTAGTTATTTTTCTGCTTCAATTTGTAACTCCTTTGTCTTCTCCATTTCAATGTCCATGGCCGTCGAGCATGTTGGACTTGAGGACTTGATGGCCTAGTTTCTCCTTGGGCAAAGCGATGATAGCTCTGCTACCCTGACTGCCGACGTGCTGTCTTCTTCCACTCCTGAGGTTCAGTCGGCTCCTCCTCCTCTGGAACCCGCCGGCCCCAGCACTGCTGCAGCTCCTAGTAGTAGCGTGAATCCCCCTTCCGAAGAGGAGCCCATCGATGGGCCAGGTGTTCCCGACTTGACCATAGTCAAGAATCCCTGAAAGAGGAAATCGACCTCCAGCCCGGAAGGGGCGCTTATGGTAATGGAGAGAAACTTTGACGCTGGGGGGTTTATCGATTCGCAACTCATGCCGGGCACCGAAGAGTTCTTTCATGCGGGAGATCTAGCTGCTCAAGCTAAGTGGGTCTACCATTGTATGCTCAGGGTTGCGACCATCACGAGGAGAGCAGAGCCCGTCCTCGCCCAGGCCGGGGTGCTGGACGGGAAGTACTGCTTGTCACAACAAGAGGTTGCAAGCCTGAAGGCCGAGGTGGAGACCTTAAAGGTGAAGTTGGCTGATACTAAGGAGAAATTGAAGACTTCCGACGCGACTGTGGCCCGTCTTACCGATCGCGAGATGACCTTGGAGAGCCAGCTCAATACTTCCCTCGGTCAGACTTCTGCGGCGGAAGCCAAAGTTGCCAGTCTGGAGGACAAGTTGGAGGAGGCCGTTAAGTCAGCGAAGGATGCCAAGACGGAGGTCTCGAGACTAAAGGGGGAGATCGCTGGTTTGAAGAAGAGGAACAAAGAGACAGTTAAGAATGCTTGTGGGGCGATCATTGGCACTGAGGAAGCAATCAAAGTGCAGGTTAAACTGCTTTTCCCTGACTTCGATACCTCCGCTATTAGCGCTTTTAAGACTATCTGGGATGGCCAGATTGTTGACCTCCCGAAGAAGTGATTTTTAGATACTTCAATATTTTCGGCCGTTGTGGCCTTCTGTTTTGTATATTTTGGATATGGTAGTTTCACAACTGAGCTGTTTACCGTTTTGTTTACCAAGCCATTAACTTTAAAGCCGGATTGTGGCTGTTATTAAACATTTTAAATTGTATGGCCTTTATTTTGATAGCCATCGACTAGGAGTCATAATCTTATTTCCCCTGGGGTGATCAATCTCGAGGTGCCGTTGTGCTAACAATTTTGACGAGTAACAAGATGAAACAACTGAATTATGTATTAAGAAACGGCAAGTCAGAAAAGAAATGACTAAAAATTTAAACAAAGCATAGGTAGAGCATACTTAGTGATAATCTAGCAAAAGTGGGACAAGTAAAGTGAATAAAAAAGAATGGGTGTTACTAGACCGGGGACCCGTCTGGTTATTGGGTCCGCTGTAGGTTTCTAAGAGTAGAACCTCTTTAGGTTCACCACGTTCCACGTCTTGGGCACCTCTCTTCCATCCAACCGTTCTAGCTTGTAAGCACCGTTGCCGGCTACCTCTTTTACTCTTTACGGGCCTTCCCAGTTAGCTGCCAGCTTCCCTTCTCCGGGGGTCGGCAGGCCCACATCGTTGCGTCATAGAACCAGGTTGTTTGGTTCAAAACTTCTCTTTAACACTTTGGCGTTGTACCGTAGGGCTATTCTTTGTTTCAACGCTGTCTCTGACAAGTGATCCATCTCCCTGGCCTTGTTGATCAGATCCTTCTCCACAGCTTCCTTAACTCCAGCAAGGAGTAACCGTGGGCTCGGCTCCCCCACCTCCACGGAAGTCACTGCATCGACCCCATAGGTAAGCCGGAAGGGCGTTTCCCCGGTGGAGGATTGTGGTGTAATTCTGTAGGACCATAAGACTAATGCGAAAGGTCTTAACCTGTCCGGGGCCTACCGGGAAGGGTCCCAAAAGGTCAACTCCCCACTGGCTGAAAGGTCGGGAGGCCATCAGCAAACTCAACTCCACTGCCGGGGTCCTATAGAAGTTTGCATTTTCTTGAAACTTCTTGCATCTTTTCACGAATTCTAGGGAATCCGACATCATTGAAGGCCAATAGTAACCGGCCCTAACGAGCTTCCGGGCTAGGGCCTTTCCACCGATGTGGTGGCCGCAGCATCCCTCGTGGACCTCGCTCAAGACATAGTCCGTCTGATCGGGGCGCAGGCTCTTTAACAAGGGTTGGTGCAGTCCTCTTTTGAACAGTTGACCCTGTACTATCACGTACTTGGCCGCTTCCCCCCTTATCACCTTCGCAGCCTTCTCATCCTTAGGGAGCTTACCATTCTCCAAGAAGTCGGTAATCGGATCCATCCATGAAGGGGTGTCGGCTGCTTGGGTTATGCACAATGTGACCATTGGTTCCTTTACCAATCCTTGATCAGGGATCGGTTTTCCGAACCTGGCTTCGTGCTTGCCAGCTTTGACAGGAGGTCGGCCCATGCGTTTCTTTCTCTCGGAACGTGCTGCACCACGACCTCATCGAATTCTTTACTCAAATTTTTTACCCTTTTCAAGTATTTCTGTAACAAGGAATCTCTTGCTTGGTAGGTTCCATTGATTTGGGAGGTGAAGACTTGAGAGTTGCTATTTACCTCCACTTTGGTCGCCCCGACCTCTTTTGATAAGAGGCAGGCCTCCAATAAGGGCCTCGTATTTTACCTGGTTGTTGGAGACCGGAACTCGAACTTGATGGACTGCTCGTATATCATTCCGGTCGATAATCTAGCAAAAGTGGGACAAGTAAAGTGAATAAAAAAGAATGGGTGTTACTAGACCGGGGACCCGTCTGGTTATTGGGTCCGCTGTAGGTTTCTAAGAGTAGAACCTCTTTAGGTTCACCACGTTCCACGTCTTGGGCACCTCTCTTCCATCCAACCGTTCTAGCTTGTAAGCACCGTTGCCGGCTACCTCTTTTACTCTTTACGGGCCTTCCCAGTTAGCTGCCAGCTTCCCTTCTCCGGGGGTCGGCAGGCCCACATCGTTGCGTCATAGAACCAGGTTGTTTGGTTCAAAACTTCTCTTTAACACTTTGGCGTTGTACCGTAGGGCTATTCTTTGTTTCAACGCTGTCTCTGACAAGTGATCCATCTCCCTGGCCTTGTTGATCAGATCCTTCTCCACAGCTTCCTTAACTCCAGCAAGGAGTAACCGTGGGCTCGGCTCCCCCACCTCCACGGAAGTCACTGCATCGACCCCATAGGTAAGCCGGAAGGGCGTTTCCCCGGTGGAGGATTGTGGTGTAATTCTGTAGGACCATAAGACTAATGCGAAAGGTCTTAACCTGTCCGGGGCCTACCGGGAAGGGTCCCAAAAGGTCAACTCCCCACTGGCTGAAAGGTCGGGAGGCCATCAGCAAACTCAACTCCACTGCCGGGGTCCTATAGAAGTTTGCATTTTCTTGAAACTTCTTGCATCTTTTCACGAATTCTAGGGAATCCGACATCATTGAAGGCCAATAGTAACCGGCCCTAACGAGCTTCCGGGCTAGGGCCTTTCCACCGATGTGGTGGCCGCAGCATCCCTCGTGGACCTCGCTCAAGACATAGTCCGTCTGATCGGGGCGCAGGCTCTTTAACAAGGGTTGGTGCAGTCCTCTTTTGAACAGTTGACCCTGTACTATCACGTACTTGGCCGCTTCCCCCCTTATCACCTTCGCAGCCTTCTCATCCTTAGGGAGCTTACCATTCTCCAAGAAGTCGGTAATCGGATCCATCCATGAAGGGGTGTCGGCTGCTTGGGTTATGCACAATGTGACCATTGGTTCCTTTACCAATCCTTGATCAGGGATCGGTTTTCCGAACCTGGCTTCGTGCTTGCCAGCTTTGACAGGAGGTCGGCCCATGCGTTTCTTTCTCTCGGAACGTGCTGCACCACGACCTCATCGAATTCTTTACTCAAATTTTTTACCCTTTTCAAGTATTTCTGTAACAAGGAATCTCTTGCTTGGTTTGATTTGGTGATTTGGGAGGTGAAGACTTGAGAGTTGCTATTTACCTCCACTTTGGTCGCCCCGACCTCTTTTGATAAGAGGCAGGCCGGGCCTCGTAGCTAGGGTCTAGGGTCTCTTGAGGGTCCCCGGTTACTTCCACTAGGAAGTCGGCCCTTGCCTAGGCTTTAATCGCGTGTCTGGGCCCATATTGCAGATCGTACTGAGACAGCTCGACTGACCAGGTCATCATCCGTCCGTTAGGTTTCTGCTTCCGTCTATATGGAGTTTCCACCGTGTGTCTAGGGTCTCTTGAGGGTCCCCGGTTACTTCCACTAGGAAGTCGGCCCTTGCCTAGGCTTTAATCGCGTGTCTGGGCCCATATTGCAGATCGTACTGAGACAGCTCGACTGACCAGGTCATCATCCGTCCCGCATGGGTTAGGTTTCTGCAGGACTTGGCGAATCGCTTGATCCGTCCAGATGATGATCTGATGTCCCTGGAAGTACTGTCTCAACCTTCGGGACGAGATCAGGAGTGTATAGGCTAGCTTTCCAGCTTGCTGTACCTTAGCTCCGCGCCTTGTAGCGCTTCGCTAATGAAGTAGACTGGCTGTTGGGTCTTTCCTTCTTCTCGGACGAGGACGACCACCAAGGCTTCATCCGTTACTGCCAGATATAGAAATAGTGTCTCGCCATCCTTGGGCTTACCTAGGACCGGTAGTGCTGAGAGTATGTTTTTGAAATGGTTGAAATCTTCTTCACAAGCCGGGGTCCATTCAAAAGCTATCCCTTTCTTCATGAGGTTGAAGAAGGGGAGGGCTTTGGCCGCCGATACACCGAGGAAGCAAGATAGAGCTGTAATCCTTCCGGTCAACCTCTGCACGTCCTTGATACACCCTGGGCTTGTCATTCGCAAAATGGCTTCACCCTAGGAACTTCCCGGCTTCCATGGAAAAAGCGCATTTGAGGGGGTTAAGTCTCATATTGTGTCTTTAAAGAGACATGAACACGGTCTCCAGGTCACTGACTAAGTCTTCCGGTTGGCTGGTCTTCACCAAGATATCATCCACATACACCTCTACCGACTTCCCGATTAGATCGCTGAAGACTTTGTTCATCAGTCTTTGGTAAGTCGCTCTTGAATTCTTCAATCCATATGGCATTACCTTGTAGCCGTAAGTGCCCCCTGGCGTTATGAACGCCTTTTTTTCCTCGTCAGGTCGATGCATCGGTATTTGATTATACCCAGAGTACGCATCCATGGAGCTCAAGAAACGATAACCTGCTGCCACGTCCACCAGGGCGTCAGTGTTAGGAAGGGG
>NC_029788.2:107316090-107324179 GCF_000816755.2 Arachis ipaensis
TCCGTCTATATGGAGTTTCCACCGTGTGTCTAGGGTCTCTTGAGGGTCCCCGGTTACTTCCACTAGGAAGTCGGCCCTTGCCTAGGCTTTAATCGCGTGTCTGGGCCCATATTGCAGATCGTACTGAGACAGCTCGACTGACCAGGTCATCATCCGTCCCGCATGGGTTAGGTTTCTGCAGGACTTGGCGAATCGCTTGATCCGTCCAGATGATGATCTGATGTCCCTGGAAGTACTGTCTCAACCTTCGGGACGAGATCAGGAGTGTATAGGCTAGCTTTCCAGCTTGCTGTACCTTAGCTCCGCGCCTTGTAGCGCTTCGCTAATGAAGTAGACTGGCTGTTGGGTCTTTCCTTCTTCTCGGACGAGGACGACCACCAAGGCTTCATCCGTTACTGCCAGATATAGAAATAGTGTCTCGCCATCCTTGGGCTTACCTAGGACCGGTAGTGCTGAGAGTATGTTTTTGAAATGGTTGAAATCTTCTTCACAAGCCGGGGTCCATTCAAAAGCTATCCCTTTCTTCATGAGGTTGAAGAAGGGGAGGGCTTTGGCCGCCGATACACCGAGGAAGCAAGATAGAGCTGTAATCCTTCCGGTCAACCTCTGCACGTCCTTGATACACCCTGGGCTTGTCATTCGCAAAATGGCTTCACCCTAGGAACTTCCCGGCTTCCATGGAAAAAGCGCATTTGAGGGGGTTAAGTCTCATATTGTGTCTTTAAAGAGACATGAACACGGTCTCCAGGTCACTGACTAAGTCTTCCGGTTGGCTGGTCTTCACCAAGATATCATCCACATACACCTCTACCGACTTCCCGATTAGATCGCTGAAGACTTTGTTCATCAGTCTTTGGTAAGTCGCTCTTGAATTCTTCAATCCATATGGCATTCCGTAAGTGCCGTAAGTGCCCCCTGGCGTTATGAACGCCTTTTTTTCCTCGTCAGGTCGATGCATCGGTATTTGATTATACCCAGAGTACGAGCTCAAGAAGCTCAAGAAACGATAACCTGCTGCCACGCTTGGGATACGCTTTGTTAAGGTCTGAATAATCGACACACATTCTCCACTTTTCGTTGGCCTTTTTGACAAGTACTACGTTCGACAACCATGTCGAGTAGTCAAGTTCTCTGATGAACCCTGCTTCCAACAAGCTGGCCGTATGCTTGACTACCTCGTTGGCTCTTTCCTGGGACATCTTCCTTCATCTCTGGGCAACCGGCTTGGCATCTAGTCTCACGGCTAGTCGGTGTGACATGAACTCGGGGTCAACTCCTGGCATGTCAGCTGGTGTCCAGGTGAATAGGTCGCCGTTTGTCCTTATGGCCTTCATAAGGGACTCTTTCAAGTTGTGGGGGAGGTTCCATTCATCAAGGTGAATTTGTCCTCCGTGTCCCCAACCCTGAATCTTTCCAAATCTCCCTCAGGCTCGGGTCTCGGTCTGTCATCAACCCGAATATCTAAGTCGGCTAGGAAGACCCGGATGCTTCCTTCGATCTCTTCCTTAGGGAGAGGCTGGCGTTGTCGCATGCAACTACCGTTTCTAAGTCTCCCCTAAGGGATCCCACTGATCCATTATCAGTGACAAATTTCATGACCAAAAGCTTAGTGCATATCACGGCAGAGAATTCATTGATTGTTTTCCTCTCCAGGATGGCATTGTAACTCGTGGAGTCCCTTAGCACGACAAACTCCGCCATTACCGACCTCTTACTTCTTCCTCCGTCGATGCGAACCAGGAGGGAGACTACTCTATCGGGCTTTATGAAGTTGTCCCTTAGGTCGACCACTCCGTGCTAATGGGTGTTTAGATCAGTTTCCCGGAGACCCAGGGCGTTGAAGACGTTCCTGAACATGATGTTGGAGTTGACTCCGGTGTCCACGAGGATTCGCTTGACCAAGCCTATTCAGACTATTGCCGTGATCACCATAGGGGGTTCTTCGGGATGTCGTGGAACCATTGGTCCTCTGGTCCAAACGATATCCTTGGAGCTTTCCCGAACAGGTTCCCATGGTTACTTGATGATACGGCCAAGATTTTGGCGTCTTTCCTTGCTGCCGACTTTGACCTTGGGGTTGTGTCTCTTCCGACTACGACATTAACGATAGTGAGGCCGCAGTCATTGTCTTCGTCGGGCTCTTGTCTCGGCTTCACAGCTCGACTTCTTTCGTCGTCGGATCACTCACGCTCTCTCCTCCTGGGTTCCCTTATGAACTGCGAGAACTCCGTCAGTTTGCCTTCGCAAATTGCTTGTTCTAAAGCATCCTTTAAATCGAAGCAGTCCTGGGTTTTATGGTCGAAGCCTTTGTGGTAGTCACAGTAGGGACTCTTGTTCCTGCCAGTTCTGTCCTTGAGTTGATGGAGTTTCGACAAGATGCCCTTATCGGCTATTTGTTGGTAGACCTCAACAATCGGGGCCATCAGAGGGGTATAGTTTGTGAACTTTCTGACTCGGGGAAAGGGCTTGAAATGTTTAGTCAGTCCTCCATCCTTGGAGGGCTCCTTCGGCCTTTCCCTGTTCCCGGAATGATTGAGAGGAGGGTTGGCGGGCTGCCGTTTGTTGGCCACCACCACCCGGCTAACCGCCTTATCGTTAATGAATTCTCTTGTCACGTTCTGGATCTCTTGCATGGTCCATACGGGCTTGGTGGTGAGGTGTTTTCTAAAGTCTTCATTTGACAGCCCATTCGTCAGACATAGGCTAGCCACCGAGTCGGTCAGACCATCAATCTCCAAGCATTCGTCGTTAAACCTGTTAAGATACTTCCTGGTCGGGTCCCTGTTTCTTTGGGTAACCTCTAGGAGGTTGATCGGGTGCTTGTCTTTGGCAATGCGTGTGGTGAATTGTGCTAGAAAGCTGCACGTTATGTCCGTAAAGGTCGTCACGGACCCCTTTGGGAGCGTATTGAACCATCGTATTATCGGTCCTGCCAGGGTCACGGGAAAAGCGCGACACTTGACCTCGTCGTCCACCCCTCGAGATTCATCTTGGCCTCAAAGGCCGTTAGGTATTCCTAAGGATCTTAGGTTCCGTCATATCTCATGTCCATTGGCTTGTCAAAGTGTTTCGGCAGCCGGACCTTGAGGATGGTGTGGTGGAAAGGGATTGCTCCTATGATTATGGGATTTCGATGCCTTCTCGGCCTCTCCCTGCTCTCTCCCTGGCTTTCCAATTCAGCATGGGTCGGGAAGGGCCGGGCGTAGATTACGGGATCTTGTCGCCTTCTCGGTCTTTCCCTGCTTTTGTCCTGGCCTTCTGACTCAGCGTGGGCCGAGGGGGATCGGGAACCCGTTCTACGCTTGACGTAGTTCCTTTGGGGACTTCTCCCACGGGGTTCCGCTCTCCGCGGAGGTGATCGGGTGTGAGATAGACTCAGGCTAGGTCGATAACGATCCCTGGCCGCGAGCTTCCTCTTAAGATTTTGCACTCTGTGGCGCAACTCCTGCATGATTCTTGCGTTATCGCCCCCCGTCCCCCCGAAAGGACGCCTTTCACGAGAGCGGGAACTCGTGCGCTTCGCCTTCCTCATGCCCTTCAACTGGTCCCAACAAGAAATTCATTCAAGCCAGGTTCTCCACAGACGGCGCCAATGTTCGATTGCTCGGTCCTAAACAGGTCGGATGTGCCAGATGCCAGGAAGCGCTGGGGAGCTGGGTTCGGATCGCCTCCGCGCGTTAAGATCTCCCGGGGCAACGTGAAGGGAATGAGGCCGAGGTGTGAGGTTCCACCGGTTCGCGATTTGGTGTGGAGGAGGTCACCTGCAAAAGGACTCTGACGTACAAGTCAGTATCCGTACAAAGGCGGCAATTAGGGAAAAGAGTGGGTGACGTACCTGGGGGAGGGGTATGCCCCTCGCCCCCTCCCCTTATATAGTCTGTACCGTAATAGGCCCTACGCGCCCAGACCCTCTTTGCTAAAGTTTCCTTTTCAGCTGTCTAATTACACGCAGAGGGAGAGGTGTCGTGTGGGTCGCCTCCCGGCTCGAGCATGACCAGTTGTCGGGTCGGTTGGTCGTTCGGACTCGAATTTCCGGTTCGTTAGACTGGACCGAAACAAAATTTAAATTAAAAATTTAGAAAAAGAAATAAATAGTGCCTAGATGATAAAAGAGACACCATTTTTTCTTTAAATAATTGGACATTTTTCAGTGTTATTCTACTACGTGTTTCATACCCCATAAATATAATTACATATACAATAGAAATATTATGTCTTTAAATTGAATTATACATTCAGTTAAGACATTTGTTTTGAAGTATTTATTATTACATATTTGCGTTAAATGTGTAGTTTATTCGAGATTTAATTATTCTGTTAGTTCTTATAGTTTTGTGAAATTTTCAATCAGGTTTTTATATTTTTTTTTTAATTGGGTTCCTGTACTAATTTTTTTTTCAATTAAGTCCCTCTTAGTAGTAATTGACTTAATTTTATAGGAACCTAACTAAAAAAAATTGGTATAGAGACCTAAATAAAAGGAAAAAAAATATAGGAACCCAATTAAAAAAAAATTTGTGCAAGGACTCAATTAAAAGGAAAAAAAGTATAAAAACCTAATTAAAAATTTTACAAAACTATAGAGACCAACAGAGTAATTAAACATTTCTTCAATACAAGCTTCACAACCTATTCATACTTTCTTGATTCTGAAACTAGTGCTCATTTTGTATATAAATTAAAAAATAATTGAAATATGTTAAAGTGATACAAATTACAGTAAAAAGTAAGTTCTTGAAAGAAAAAAAAATATTTTTTAATTATTCTATTACTTTTATTTCCTACCTCTATTATTATATTTGCTGAATGGATATTTATTTGTGAAAGAAAAAAATTTCGAAAATAAAATTTATTATTAAAAAATGTTAATCAACTTAATATTTGATATAAAAATAAGGGAAGAATAAAAGATAAAATAAAATTTATTATTAAAAAATGTTAATCAACTTAATATTTGATATAAAAATAAGGGAAGAATAAAAGATGTTATCTTGATATTTGATATACAAATAAGTAAAACATAACCCATTTCTATCTCATAAAGTACGGTGTTTTGCTTTTTTTTTTTTAATATATTTTTTTGAGTAACTGGATGGTGATCGAATTTGTTGCGGCACATAGTTTTTCGATTTCTTTTATTTACCCGTTGGGTTACACATTTAGTGATAGGAATAAAACACACAATTTCCTTCTTGCAAGAATTAGTGAAGCAATAATATCCACTCACAACAAATATTAATACCAGCACAATAATACCCAATAGCAGTGGAAAATTACATAAATCAGAAATTAGAAACAAGCTAACACACCAAAATTTTTAACGTGGAAAACCTCCTCAATGAGAGAAATAAAAATCACGAGTCACCAAGACCAAGAAATAGCTTCACTATAATGAAAAATAGGGTACAAGAGAGTCACAAATTACTGCGCAAAACGTGCATACAACAAGCCAAACAACCCAAGTTTCAAAGCTTTCAAAACAAGAACAAGAAGATGAAAATACCACAAAAACAGAGCTACTGTGCGTGGCCAATATCTCCAGCTACAGATATCGAATCAAATATCCAAATAGTGAAATCAAAGAATCAGATATGTAGAACACACTGTCCAAATTTGAGTTCGATCCAACGGTTAACGAATCTGCAGCGACCAATTTATAGAGACAGTTTTGTGTATGTGTGAAAATAACTTTCTCTCTTCTTTTCTCTCTAGTATTTGGTGTTCTCCTTGCAAATGACTTCTCTCTCTCAACCCTAACTCACTGCAGCCACTTCAACTATTCATGAGCTTGGATACTAGCATTTGGGCTTTTTCTCAACATAGGAAGGGAGCCCAAAAACCCAACAAATCTCCCCCTCACGACTATATGGAGGTAACCGCCAATCCGGCGATTAAGTAACAAATTTCAAACTTCCATCTTTGGTAATGCCTTGGTCATCATATCTGAACCATTCATCAGTATGAACCTTTTCAAGTTCCAACAACTCAGCATCCAAAACATCACGTATCCAATGATACCTCACATCAATATGTTTGGATCGAGAATGAAAAGTAGAATTTTTACCAAGATGTATAGCACTTTGACTATCACAAAACAACACATACCTCTCTTGAGTAAACCCGAGTTCCTTCAAGAATTTCTTCATCCAAAGCATCTCCTTGCACACTTCAGTAATGGCAATAAACTCGGCCTCGGTAGTAGACAAAGCAACACATTTTTGTAATCTTGATTGCCAAGACACAGCTCCACCCGCAAAGTTGATCAAGAAGCCTGAAATAGACCTTCTAGAGTCAATATCTCCTGCCATGTCTGAGTCAGTGTAACCAACTAGAATAGGCTTATCACTTCCATAACACAACTTTATGTTAGAAGTACCACGAAGATATCTCATTATCCATTTTACAGCATTCCAATGCTCTCTTCCTGGGTTTAAAACAAAACGACTAACATAATCAACAGCATGAGCTATATCCGGTCTTGTGCACACTATAGCATACATTAAACTACCCACGGCTGATGCATATGAAACTTTTTCCATGTCTTTTGTAACACCCTACCATACAAAGTCTTATGCTTAAGTCATAATTCAGAGATGGCAAGGTATTACGACCTCTAAAACAAAAATTTAGTACGTATAGTAGTATGAATAATTGATTATAACTAGGAGCCTTTGTAGGAAAATGGGGTAAACAAAAACCGTAACTCGAACGCGCAACACTCCGATCGATAACGTAACGAACCGGGATAAGCTAACGCAAGGTCATATATATAAAGAGTGTCAAAAACAAGAATATCAAGACTCAAAATCCGGCTGCGAAGAGAACCGGTCCGAGCATAGCAATATATACATATAATAAAATAAGGAAACCCCAAAGGAAACCCAAAGGGATACAAATACAGAAAACCTATTCTCCAAAAATCCCCTCTAGAAGGAGTCATCACAGTGTATTATTCAATGGAGATAAAAGTATCTAAAAAAGATACATAAATCAAAATAGAGTCCCGAGAACAAGGATCTTCGCTAATCCAGAAGTCTCCAGCATGCCTCAACGAGAAGCCTCGCGTCCTGCATCTGAAAACCACAAAATCCGCATGGGTGAGAACCAGAGGTCCCCAGCACGGTAACAGCTTCCACATATATAATACATAATAATAGAGGAAAGCCGAAGGCAATCCTAGAACTTCCTCCAGGAAATATCAAAGCTTATAAACAAGCTAAACCGTAAGTGGCAACTGACTAAAGATTCTTCAGTCTAACTAATACTTCCCTTTAACATTCACAATTCATTCAACAGCATATATGCATTTATACTTAGCCATAAACATGGCTCTGCCGCCACACGGCATAATCCAGCCATCCGGCTCACGGTTAAATCCATAACCAGCCAATTCATTAACAATTACGGCCATTCGGCCCATGGCATAACAAGCACTTCCACCGCCATCCTCCACATCTCACATAATCATCTTTGATCCTCATGGATCATTCATTTTTCCCTTGCTTCACTCGCAAGTTACCACATTCACTAGCCCTTTTCCTCATGCTAGGCATATCATAATGATTTAAGACATAAGTGGTGAGATTGGAGGCTTAGAAGTATGAAATTTGGCTTTTAAAACTCAAAAATCAACTTTGGGATGAAAACAGGGCCACGCGTACGCGCACTCCACGCACACGCGTGGATGGCCTTAAAACTCATCTACGCGCAAGCGTCATACGCGCGAACGTGCGGATTGAAAATTAGCCAAACAACGCGCACGCGTCAGCCACGCATACGCGCGAATACATTGTGCCCCAGGCACAACTCTGGCACAACTCTCTGGAAAATGGCTGGGCATTCGATGCAGCGCATCGACGCGCTCGCGCACACCACACGCACGCGTGGATGATGCTTTCTCGAAGAACGGCGCGTACGCGCCAAGTGCGCCTACGCGCGAGGGGTCATTCTGCTAAAAATTTTCTAAGTTAAAAGCTGCAGAATTCACAGATTCAACCCCCAATCTTCTGACGGTCATAACTCTCTCATTTTAAATCATTTTTCACCCGTTCTTCAAAACAAGCCACTTTCAACTCTTTTCAAAATCAAT
>NC_029788.2:107324190-107331445 GCF_000816755.2 Arachis ipaensis
TTCAATTACCTGAGAATAAGTGCGGATAATCCGTTCGCATCTCCGACTCGAGTTCCCAAGTGTGTTCCTCAACACCGCCTCAACTCCAAGCCACTTTGACTAATGAAACCTCTTTTTCACGCAATCGTTTAATACTAGTATCATCAATTCTAACTGGAGCCACCGGAAGCGTCAAATATTCCCTTAACTGAACCGATTCAGGTTCTAACACATGGCTAGCATCAGGAGTGTACTTCTGAAGCTGTGACACGTGAAACACATCGTGCAGGTTCGAAAGATGAGGTGGTAGAGCCATCCGATATGCCACCGGTCCAATCCTCTCCAGGATCTGAAATGGACCAATGTATCGAGGATTCAACTTCTTTGCTTTAATCGCCCTACCTACTCCTGTGGTTGGAGTAACCTTCAGGAAAACATGATCTCCTCCTTCAAATTCCAAGGGCTTCCTCCTCTGGTCGGCATAATTCTTCTGGCGACTCTGCGCCGTAAGCATCCTATCTCGGATTTTCTTCACTTGTTCAGTGGTCTCAGCTATCATTTCCGGCCCCAACAAACCTTTCTCTCCAGCTTCATACCAACATAGCGGAGATTGACATTTCCTCCCATACAATGCGATCATCGGTAAGCAGATTAAATTATGGACAAAATCACGCTGCTTGAACCTAAATGAAACTTTCGGGCATCCTAGCCTAGTTACCAAGGCCTCATGAGTAGCATTATACACTTTTAAGTCATAACCTAAGGTTATGATCTTCAATCTTAACTCATGGGCTTTCTCGAATGCAATGAATGAATCCGATGCTCCCGAATCAAATAAAGCATTTAAAGTTTGACCAGCCATTTCACAGTTACCTCGAATGAGTGTCTCGGATCCTTCTGCACCCACAGCTGAGGTGGTGAACACTCGACCAGTTTGTTGTGCTTCCCCAGCACCTTGCTTCTGCCGCTTCGGACACCATGGGAGCTTATGTCCTGCCTTTCCACAATTGTAGCACAAACCCCATCCGGCCTTGCATGGTGCTCTCGGATGGTGACTTCCACACCTAGTACAAACTTGATCATTCTGAGGTTGCTTCCCAAACCTTTTCCCTTGGGAGTTGTTATTGTTGGGCCTCCTAAAGGAACCTCTTCGCTTGAAAGGCGGACCTCTAGGTGAAAAGCTATTCCCTCGGTTCTGTGGAAATGATCCTTTGTGACTTCTCTTCTTAGCGGTTGCCCTCTTCACACACTCTTCAGCAACCCCACACTTGTTCACCAACACAACGAAAGTCCTGATCTCCATTGGTCCCTGAGCTCCATTTCTGTCGTTGCCATGGTTGTTCATCTGTTGACCAAGAGCCTCAGCAGTGGCTTGCATAGCGGCAGCCATGTTCTCCAACGCAGTAATAAAGTTCACCGGGTCATTAGGGTTATTCTCCGGTGCACGAGCATTAGTACGACCTCTCCCACGGCCTCTACCGCGTACATGAGATGCCATCTGGTTCCTATACACACCAAACAATCGATATTAAGTTGATCAGTCTCAATATCGGAAGTTTAGTGTTTCAAAGTCCCAAATGCATGCTCATGAACGTTTATGCTAACTATATCAAGTAGATATACTAACAGCACATAACACACATACAGAGAATGCACAGAAGCATAGTCAGTCCATTCCTCAGGCTCTACAGGAACGAACTGCTCTGATACCATAATGTAACACCCTACCATAGAGAGCCTTATGCTTAAGTCTCATAATGATTTAAGACATAAGTGGTGAGATCGGAGGCTTAGAAGTATGAAATTTGGCTTTTAAAACTCAAAAATCAACTTAGGGATGAAAACAGGGCCACGCATACGCGCACTCCACGCACACGCGTGGATGGCCTTAAAACTCATCGACGCGCAAGCGTCATACGCGCGAACGCGCGGATTGAAAATTAGCCAAACAACGCGCACGCGTCAGCCATGCATACGCGCGAGTACATTGTGCCCCAGGCACAAAACTGGCACAACTCTGGCACAACTTTCTGGAAAATGGCTGGGCATTCGATGCAGCGCATCGACGTGCTCGCGCACACCACACGCACGCGTGGATGATGCTTTCTCGAAGAACGGCGCGTACGCGCCAAGTGCGCCTACGCGCGAGGGGTCATTCTGCTAAAAATTTTCTAAGTTAAAAGCTGCAGAATTCACAAATTCAACCCCCAATCTTCCGACGGACATAACTTTCTCATTTTAAATCATTTTTCACCCGTTCTTCGAACGGCATGGACATCTCGGATCCAATTTCATTTCTAAACAGATTTGGCAATACACAACCTAAGCAATCATCATACCCATACACAACATCTCAATGCCCAAACCTCATAGAACAACAAATTACACTAGGGTTGAGAATATTACCACACCCAAGGTCCAAGGAGACAAGATTAACCTTCTCCTTCAAGAGAGTTGGGTCCTATAACATCAAAGAACCCAAAATCTCAACATTTTTACTCATGAAACTCGAAATCAAGGGCTGGAATTTCGAACAGTAAAACGGGGCTTACCTCAAGATTAATTGTATGGGTTTTGTAGAGCTCTCCGCGGTGAACGTGTGGCCGCAAACGGAGCGGCAATCGGAGCTCTAGATCAAAAGTTATGGAGGTTTGAAGATCAAGTGAGAGAAAGAACTTGAGAGAGTGTTCTTCCCTCCATGGCCTCTCTTTTTCAGCGTGTATTAGTGTTGTGTGAGGAGAGAGAGTGCTGAAAACTAGGGTTTTGGTTTAGTTTAGTTGGGCCAAGGGCCGACTTTGGGTCCGGTTGGACCAGTTTGGTTCGTTCGGTCCAATTTTGGTCCGATTTCTATAAAATTGGTATCGAAATTCTCATCTCAATCTCCTCTATCACATTAAGCCATAAAAATAACATTTTTGGCTTTCTAGAATCAATTCTCATTTATGGGTTAATTAGCCATTAATTAATCGGGTCTTACATCTTTCTTCTCTTCATCACTTGATGGACTTTGCTTGCAACTCAATTTGAAGTGTGTAGCAAGAGGAGTACTGACGGCCTTTGCTTTCTCCATTTGAAACCTGTGCAACATTGTCTCTATGTATTTCTCCTGTGACAACCAAAGTTTCTTCTCCTTTCTATCATGCTCGATTCTTATGCCAAGAATCTCCTTTGCTGGCCCAAGGTCCTTCATTGCAAATGACATTGCAAGTAGCTTCTTCAACATATCAATCCTGGAAGCATTCTGACCAACAATAAGCATGTCATCAACATATATCAAAAGGATAATAAAATCATTAATAGCAAACTGTTTAACAAATACACAATGATCAAAAGTAGTCTTCTTGTAGCCTTGTTCTACCATAATAGACTCGAACTTCTTGTACCATTGTCTTGGAGCTTGCTTCAAGCCATACAAGTTCTTCTTCAGTTTGCAAACATGATCCTGTTTGCCTTTTACCATGAAACCTTCAGGTTGTTCTATGTAAATTTCATCCTTAAGATCACCATGAAGGAAAGCAGTTTTTACATCTGTCTGCTCTATCTCTAAATCAAGACTTGCAGCCAAACTCAAAACAGTCCTAATAGAAGATCTTCTCACAACCGGTGAAAAAATTTCATTATAGTCAACTCCCTTTTTCTGCATGTAGCACTTGACCACCAATCTAGCCTTGTACCTTGGACATTGAGAATTTTCTTCATGCTTCAACCTATAAACCCACCTATTTTGCAAAGCTTTCTTTCCTTTTGGCAACTTCACAAGCTCAAATGTTTGATTATCATACAAGGATTTCATTTCATCTTGCATTGCATCAAACCATTTCTTATTGTCGTCACCTTCCATAGCTTCCGCATAACATTCAGGTTCTCTCCCATCAGTCAAGGTCACATATCCATCAGTAAATGTTACATACTCACTAGAAGGATACCTCGTTGAAGGTCGTCGCTCTCTAGTAGACCTCCTAGGATGGAAACCTGGTGGATCTTCAAGTAGCTCAGGTTGATTATCAGCATCATCATCAACTGGAGCATCAATTGGATCTCCCATCTCCTGGTCATCGGGAACCAAAGGCTCATTTTGCTGCATATGCTCCTGATCTTGATTCTCTGTTTGTTCTGACGAAGGAGGCGGTTGAACTGGATCTACATCAGTCAAGTCACTACTCTCTTGTGATTGACTCTTCTCTGCCTTATCAATATCTTCAATGGTCTGGTCTTCAATAAACTCTACATCACGACTTCTTACAAGCTTCTTTTCAACTGGATCATAAAGCCTGTAACCAAACTCATCTTGACCATATCCAATAAAAATGCACTGCCTTGTCTTCACATCCAACTTGGACCTCTCATCCTTTGGAACATGAACAAATGCTTTGCATCCAAAGATTCTCAAGTGACCATACGAGACATCTTTTCCCAACCAAACATGATCCGGAACATCATTGTCCAAAGCAATTGTAGGACTCAGATTAATCACATGAGCCGCTGTAAGTAGCGCTTCACCCCCAAAAGACTTTCGGTAGCTTAGCTTCAGTAAGCATACACCTAACTCTTTCAATCAACGTTCTATTCATCCTTTCTGCCAAACCATTCAACTGAGGTATTTTAGGAGGTGTCTTTTCATGCCTAATGCCTTGTTGTTTGCAATACACATCAAATGGTCCACAATACTCACTACCATTATCAGTGTGAATACATTTAAGCTTTTTACCTGTTTGCCTCTCAACCAAAGCTTAGAATTGTTTGAACTTTTCCAAAGCTTGGTTCTTTGTTTTCAAAGCATAAATCCAAAGCTTTTTTGAATGATCATCAATAAAAGTAATAAAGTAAATAGCTCCGATAAAAGACCATACCTTCAAAGGACCATAAATATCGGAGTGCACCAATTCCAAGAAGTCTGATTTTCTTGAAGGTTGATGCTTCTTGAAGGATAATCTTCTTTGTTTGCTAGCCATGCAACGAGAACATTTCTCCAACTCTGCATTCTTCAAACCTGAAAGAGCATCCTTTCGAGCTAAATAATTAAGTCCTTTTTCACTAATATGACAAAGTCGTCTGTGCCACAAGCTACAAACTTCTTTACTTTCAATCGCATTCATACTACCTTTTGCAATCATGGCATGCATCACATACAAACTTGAAGTACCTTTTTCTCGAGCCACCACTAAGTTGCCTTTAGTAAGCTTCCATTGTCCAAAGCCAAAAGTGTTTACAAAGCCTTCATTATCAAGCTTTTTAACTGAAACCAAATTCAAGCGAACATCTGGAGTATGTCTAACATCTTTGAGTAGCAGCTTCATTCCCATATTAGTCTCAAGACAAATATTTCCTACACCAATAACTTTGGCCAAGCCATCATTACCCATCTTAAGTACTCTAAAATTACCTGAAGTATAAGAAGTGAAGAACTCCTTCTTCGGTGTAACATGTATTGAGGCGCACTATCAATTACCCAGCTGAACTCATCATCCGAAACAAGATTGACCTTGTACTCATAATCAGCAATATCAACAGTAAGAAGATCATCTGAAATAGAAGATACACGATCATTACCACTATCATCCTTCTTTTCTTGCTTACCTTTGTTTTCCTTTTTCCAAAGATAGCAATATTTTTTAACGTGACCCATTTTGTGACAGTAGTGACACTTAACATTCTTGTATCTTCCCTTGGATTTGCTCCTGCTTTTACCTCTACCCTTTTGAACTCTATTCTGATTTCTCCCCCTGGTTTCTGTGACTAACATTTCAGAGTGTGACGAAGAATTCTACGTCTTCTTTCTCATCTCTTCATTTAAAATGCCACCTTTAACAAGTTGCATGCTCACTTTACCATTCGGAACAGAATTAGTAAGAGAGATACGAAATGTCTCCCAAGAATCTGGTAGAGTATTTAGCAACCACAATCCTTGAACCTCATCTTCAAACTTAATTTCCATACTTGACAACTGATCCAGAACTCCTTGAAATTCATTCAAGTGATCTAATACTTGTGACCCCTCCTTGTATCTCAAATTCATCAACATATTCAACAAGCACAATTTATTATTGCCAGACTTGGAAGCATACAAGGATTCAATTTGATTCCACAAAGTCCTAGTATGAGTCTCATTAGCAATGTGATTATAAACATTATCATCCACCCATTGCCTAATAAAACCACAAACTTGTTGGTGTTCAAACTCCCATTCTTCATCTGTTTTTTATTCTGGTTTTTGTGTAGAAACTACGGGTAAATGTAGATTTTTGACAAACAAAAAATCTTTCATTTTTTCCTTCCATAGATGGTAATTAGTGCCATTTAAACTTATCATTCTAGTAGAATTATTTGCCTCAATCTTTCAAGCAAGTTATAACCAAATACCCAAAACTGAGCTCTGATGCCAATTGATAGGAATAAAACACACCATTTCCTACTTGCAAGAATTAGAGGAGCAACAATATCCACTCACAATAAGTATTAATACCAGTACAATAATACCCAATAGCAGCGGAAAAATCACATAAACCAGAAATTAAAAACAAGTTACACACCAAGATTTTTAACATGAAAAACCTCATCAATGAGAGAAGTAAAAACCACGAGTCACCAAAACCAGGAAATAGCTTCACTATGATGAAACATAGGGTACAAGAGAGTCATAAATTGCTGCACAAAATGTGCATACAACAAGCCAAACAACCCAAACTTCAAAGCTTTCAAAACAAGAACAAGAAGATGAAAATACCACAAAAATAGAGCTACTGTGCGTGGCCAATATCTCCAGCTAAATACATCGAATCAAAGATCCGAACGGTGAAATCAAAGAACCAGATGTGTAGAATACACTGTCCAAATTTGAGCTCGATCCAACGGTTAACGAATCTGCAGCGACCAGTGTACAGAAACAGCTTTGTGTATGTGTGAAAATAACTTTCTCTCTTCTTTTCTCTCTAGTGTTTGGTGTTCTCCTTGCAAATGACCTCTCTCTCTCTCTCAATTCTAACTCACCTCAGCCACTTCAACTATTCAGGAGTTTAGATACTAGCATTTGGACTTTTCCTCCACACAGGAAGGGAGCCCAAAAACCCAATACAATTAGATATGTAAATTTTTTGGGTAAATCTTCAAACGCAAAGTGTTGCAATTATTAATATATTTTGGCCTAATTAATATTGTATTCTTACCATAAATGCAGTGTTGAATATTCAAAAGGGGAAATAATTATATATCAATTTTCATGCTTGAAGTATCATTTAATTATTATTACAAAACTATATAGAATTTTATAAAATTTATA
>NC_029788.2:107331915-107339735 GCF_000816755.2 Arachis ipaensis
CCCACTAATCAGGATAACCATTTGTCCATTTTTTTAGTAAGATTATAAAAAAAAGTTTCAAAATTTGCAAATTTATTTGTTACCTCTAATAATAGATTATTTTCTAATCAATTGAGGTTGATTTAGTTATTAATTTACTAATCTATTTAAACAAGTATTGAAAGTTTAAATTTCGCCTTATACATGCAATCCATTAATTAGCAACAAAATCTAATTAAAACTTAGATCTGTGACAGATTAATTTTTAACCTGTTAGACTGGAAAATACCATAGAAAACAAAAAAGGTTATTTTTAAAAGTTATTATACCCTCTACTTTTGTTTTTGAAACACATAAACATTCATAATTATATCAATATGCAAAATCAGTATTCACGTTGAAGATTATTTGGCTATTTTCCAAACATAGATAATAATTAATTGAAATAACTGTTTATTAATAATTAATTTAAATTTTTTATAATTTTACTTATGTTTATATTTATTAACAAATACATTCATGAATTCTATTTATATATTTATTACTAGGTTGACTATTTTAAAATAGGAATAAATACAAATATATGTAAGTTTAAGTTTTTCATGTAAAAAATTTAACAATAATAATGATCACACATATATAATTTATTTCATAATACTTATAATTTATAAAGCTTAATATTAATTGCTGCTATTAAATATCATCATTTTTGCTGCACCTAAACTTCGATAATCCATTTCTGATGATCCTTCAAAAGATTATTTATAGCGTAAACTAGAGACTTCAATTGTTATTAAAGTAATGCCTAGTTTATTTTGACAATCTTACTAGCAATAAGTACACTATACGTGAAACTAAATAGAGTCGGAAATAATAGTAGTTATGTAACAATTACGGTTAGATAGACGCTAGTTACTGATTGACGGTCATTTTGACAGCACGTTTGGGATTAAAATTTATCTAATTACAAGTGTAATAACCTGTGTTATGCACGTGATAAGATTGAAATTATAATTTTAAGTTTTTTTATTAAAATTAATTTGAATTATAATAATTTAACTAATAAAAAAGTAACATGTTATGTATTGTTCATTTTTTTTAATCTAGTGTTAAGTATATCATCAACTCTAAAATAGTTATTGATCAGTTTTAGTAATTTACTTTTTTTTAATAAATCAGACATGTATATTTAATGTGACCATAAATAATCTAGTAATATTTTTCACTAACAAATTTTTATATGTTGTTTTACTGTGAAGTAAGAACATATCAAAATCAGCTTAAAATGAACAACAAATTATTAGAGAATTCTAATGCACAAAGTTCTCTAATAAATAATAAATAATTTAAAACTACTAATATTTATTTCATACATCATATGCTAATACTAAAAGTATTTTTTAAAAAGATATATTCGTAAAAATAGATATAATATGATTACAAATATAACATAAACAAATATGCTTACCAATGCTTTTATTAAATTTTGCAAATTGGAGAATTAGTATGTGTTCGATTGTTTGGTGATCACATACAGCCTGTTTGGAATGCATCTGATTTGAAATCATAGATAAATTGAATTCTATTCCTTGCTTTGGAATAGAAAAAAAAACATGAAGTTGAATTCCGGTGAGAATTCCAATTCTCATTTTACCCCATTTACAAATCAGACCTCTTTGGTCTGATTTCAAAATCAATTCTCACCTAAATCTCACTTAAACTGTGCAATATCAAAAATACCCCTGTCCAAATTATAATATTCCATAATCCCTTCACTTTCTTAAACCCTATTTTGCTTATTTGTTAGAGGATTGAAGCTGCACACCGTGAAGCCCTGTTCGTGTTCGTCAGGGTTGTTCGCTGCTTTCACCATTCTCTGACAAGGTGCAAGCTCTTTGTTGCAGTACCATGAAGCCTTCCTCTTCGAGCAACGTAAACTCTTCACTCTGTCAATTGCTAGGAGCTGGAATTAGAGGTAGGGGAATGTTGATTACTTTGGTAAAAATTTGTTACCCATACTCTAGATTTGTGTATTTGTTTAATGTGCACAATCTGTTTGATGAAATGTCTAATTTGATTTCTAGTTCCATAAATTGTCACGATTTTTTGGCTTGTTATTGCTGATGGTCATAATCTTCAATCTTTGTTTTTATTTTGAGCACGCGATTCCAATCTGTTTGATGACTGATCACTTCTTCATGCTCATACCCACAACAACTTATGCTTTTATTTTTAACCCGCAGTTCTCATGTATAATTGGTTTTGTTGCTACTGTTTGGTGATTGTTATAGTGTGGTGTATTGTTTTATGTAAATCACAGGCTATTTTATTATAGATTATTTTGTTGCTCCCATGTTAAATTGGATAGGACTCAATTAAAGAACCGTTCTCGATGAAAGATATTTTGACACATGGATTACAAATTTGGATGGAATGGCTATTTTGTTTTGAGCCTTTTACTGTTAATTAATTTTCAAGGCTTTTGTATGGGTTTGTGATTGTGATGTCATCCCTTTCATGCGATGGTTCTTTTGGGTATAAGAAGAAACTCAGTTTCTTTCTTTAAACATGTATCCTTTTCCTATCCAATGCAATGTCATTCCGTTTCTTTATTATCATCAACATACCATTTCTTTATTACTTTGATATTATGTAGGTATCTAATATGATAGAATCTGAAATAAATGCAATTTTAGCCATAGTTACTTTTGCGGGCTATTTGCTTGTATGCGATATATGATTCGGCAAATGTCTTGTATTGAAAGATCAATCACCCAATCTCAACGTCATAGTAGAGAACAAATACGTCGAGAATTGATTGCTCAATTAGAAATACATTGTAACTCACGTTCTATAATACGTATGAGTTATGATGCTTTCACTAGATTAGTTGCAATACTTCGTCAACGAGGACTTCTTATAGATAACCAATATAGTATTATTGAAGAGCAAGTGGCAAAGTTTTTACATATTTTAAGTGATCATTCAAGTACTCGGGCAGAAGATTTTTTCTTTCGTCGGTCTATTGAGACTATTAGTCGACATTTTCACCAAGTCCTAGAGAGCTATAATAACCTTAGAGGATCAATTTTTAGTTCAAGTAAACGGCTCAACTGTCCCACCCGAAATATTCAATAGTGGAGGAAGATTTTATCCTTACTTCAAGGTATATTTTTTTGTATAAATGTAAACTTTTTAATAAATTTTTGTACTAAAACATGGTTGTAACTATTAATTTATGTTGAAACTTTAGAATTGTATTGGTGCTTTGGATGGAACACATATCCGAGTTAAGGTTCCTAAAGAAGATGTGTCAAGGTATAGAGGAAGAAAAGGTTTTCCTACCATGAATGTATTGGCAGCTTGCACATTTGATTTGAAATTTACTTATGTCTTACCTGGGTGGGAGGGCTCCGTTTCAGATTCAAGAATTTTAGAAAATGCAATTCATAATGAAGATAATCTAAATGTTCCTCAAGGTATTTTGTCATTTTTCCAAATATAAATTTGTTGTTATTGTATGTTTTTAAAAAGCTTATAATATTTACATATGTATTTTACGATTTGTTTTAGGTAAATTTTACCTAGCTGATGCTGGTTATATGTTGAGGTTGGGGTTCATCACTCCATATCGAAGTACTCGATATCATTTAAGGGAATATTCTCGACATCCTCCTGAAAATCCAAAAGAGTTGTTTAACTTAAGACATTCTATATTGCGCAATACAATTGAAAGAACTTTTGGTGTCTTGAAGAATATATTTCCAATCCTGTCAAAGATGTCTAGATATAATGTAGACACAGTCAGTGAAATCATCATAGCTTGTTGTATTTTGTATAATTTCTTAATGGATTTTGATCCTGATGAAGAAATTATTGCACAAGTTGATAAAGATCTAATGAATAATGTACCTGAAGATAGAGCAAGTCGTGAAAACATTACTAGAGGGGAAGATGGACGAAGGGGAGAGATTTTGAGGGATACTATAGCCGCAGAAATGTGGAATGATTATATTCGTAGACAACATTAATTTCTTATTATTTTGTGTACGTGTGAACATTTGTTTATGCTGGTTGCTTTGAATTGAACATGAGTTTATGTATTAGTTAGATTTACATATATCATATACTCTTGTTATTTGTGAAATAAGTTAAATACTTCAATTTTATGTAATGTATTTGTTTAATAAATTGTTGTTTATTATTTTAATTTAGATTTATTGTGATAATTGTACTTCTAGTTTTTTTTACTTGTGATATAACAATAGGTGGTGATATGGATTCCGAAAAAGTTAGTGATGTTGAAGGAAAAAATGAGTGTGATACCTACTTTAAATGGACCATGGAAATGAATGGCTTAATGCTTGAAGTTCTTAAGGAGCAAAAGAATAAGGGTCAAAAGGAAGATAGAGCTTTTTCGGCTGAATCTTATAGAAAGGTGGTAGAGGAAATTAATGAGAAATTTTCTGTGAGCATTAATAAGAGTAAAGTTCTAAATCGTTTGAAGACTCTCAAGAAACAAATGGTTTTAGCAAAAGAAATTAATCAACAGAGCGGGGTAGGATGAAATGATACAACCAAAATATTTGAAGCTACACCTGATGTGTGAAAATCTTTATGCTTGGTATGTATATTTTCTTTTTATATATATATTTGTCTATTTTAATATTAATATTATTTATTTTATTTGATATTTTGATATGAATTATTTTATTGATTTTTGTATAGGCAAATCCTAAGTTTAAAGCTATTAGAGGAAAACATCTTTATCACTTGAAAATTCTTAAAGAGATTTATAATAAAGATATAGCAAATGGAATGCGGGTTGAGACCGGTAAAAAAAAGTGAGAAGATGGGAAAAGGAAGATACACACGTTAATATTGATGACATTGATGAAATGCAAGCAAACAATGAGGTGCATTTGGAGAATTTTAATCCCTTTGATTATGAAAGTATGCCAGCAAGCCCAACCTCACAAGCTCCACCATCATATATTTCATCGGTGTCTAATACCTCATTTGCTAAAGGTAAAAAAAGAAAAGTGCACTACAAGAAAATAGCTCTATTGCCACGCTTTTAAAGTGTGGCGAAAAGCTGAAAAAAGCGTGGCAATAGCTTTTCGCCACGCTTTTTAAGCTACGGCCACGCTTTTGGTAACCTATTGCCACGCTTTTTCTTTTGCCACGCTTTTTACAAATGGCCACCCTTTAAAGCGTGGCCGTATGTAAGAGATATGGCCACGCTTTTGAAGTGTGACGATAGAGAAATATGGCTACGCTTTCAAAGCGTGGCGATAGAGAGAGATATGGCCACGCTTTCAAAACGTGGCGATAGCGAGATATGGGCCAGAGATACGGCCACGCTTTAAAAGCATGGCAATAGCCAAAGATACGGCCACGCTTTAAAAGCATGGCAATAGCCTTATAAAATTTAAAAAAAAAATCCTTTTCTAATTTTTACCTTCAATACAAAATATAAATTTTTCAGTTCTTTTTTATTACTAAACTTATAAATATAAAATACAATTTTTATTACAAGACAAATCAAATAATAATTAGTGACATATATAATTTTTGCTATAATTGTTTTATACATTAAAAAACTAATACTCAAATACAAAATAAATCTCGAGTTCAAATTCTAAAACTAAAAATTGAAGAAAAATACAGAAATAATACAACTTAAATCCTAAGTCCTTTGTTGTTCTTCTTTCCTCTAACCCTCTTAAACTTCCTTCCCTTAGATCATACATAATTGTTTCGGAAACATTTGTGAACTTTTTTACCTGAAAAAGATGGCAAAACCAGATACAAAATTGATAAATTATTTTGAATACATGACTATGGCAATAAAAGATATTGCAAATGTGATGAGCGGATATTTTATACGCTTTTTGGGGTTAATTTCATATAGTTTTTAGTATGTTTTAGTTAGTTTTTAGTTTATTTTCATTAGTTTTTAGGAAAAATCCATATTTCTGGACTTTACTATGAGTTGTGTATTTTTCTGTAATTTCAGGTATTTTTCTGGCTGAAATTGAGGGAGCTGAGCAAAAATCTGATTCAGGCTGAAAAAGGACTGCTGATGCTGTTGGATTCTGACCTCCCTGCACTCAAAGTGGATTTTATGGAGCTACAAAACTCGAAATGGCGTGCTTCCAATTTCTTTGGAAAGTAGACATCCAGGGCTTTCCAGCAATATATAATAGTCTATACTTTGCTCAAGGATAGACTACGTAAACTGGCGTTCAACGCCAGTTCTCTGCCCAATTCTGGCGTCCAGCGCCAGAATAGGATCAAAACCTGGAGTTGAACGCCCAAACTGGCACAAAAACTGGTGTTCAACTCCACAAATAGCCTCTGCACGTGAATTGCTTAAATCTCAGCCCCAGAACACACCAAGTGGGCCCCAGAAGTGGATCTCTGCATCATCTATCATAGTCCACTCACTTTTTGTAAACCTAGGCTACTAGTTTAGTATTTATTGCTTCAAACCAACAATCTCCGTGGGATTCGACCCTTACTCACGTGAGGTATTACTTGGACGACCCAGTGCACTTGCTGGTCAGTGGTACGAGTTGTGAAAAGTGTGATTCATAATTCGTGCACCAAAATGCTATCATAAGTTTGCATCCTGAAGTTTGGAAGACATCTGATATGAGGGAAGCTTTAACTAAATTAGGTTTGCAGGACTGCTCATTTTGTGAAGCTCTTGAATGGCTTGTTACTCATCCTACTCTTCTTGGAGTATTTTTTGGCTTACCGGAAGAGCTTCGTCTTGAATGGTTGAGGGAAAAAATGGATTTTGAGTTTTAGAAATTTGTGGCAATGTTTTTAGATTTAAACTAATGTTCCTTTTTTATGTTATACTTAGTATGATGAAATCTCTACTATTTAGACTTTTATGTTATGTTTAGCGTGACGGAAACTCAAAACTTCTATGAGGGTCATGTGAGGTTGATTTATTGATATGGATTATGAGTATTTTGTTTTAAATTAAACTTTGTTATGTTTATGGCTTACGTGGTTATCTCATTTTTAATTTTATTATTTTTTAACAAAAACATGATCATATCAAATGAGTGTCATAATCACACACAAATAAGATTATAAAAAAAATGAAAAAGTTATGAGATGTTGATTTTTTTAAATAAAATAATTTAGATTTCTCATTTTTAAAAAAATTCCACCTATCATGATTTCATGGGTGAGATGGATCTAATTGGTGAGGTTGTGTTAGACCAATTTTACTTATAAGTGATTTATATAATTATATTATCTAATTTAATTGATAAATAAAATTATACTTAATATTTATTGAAGGGTAAAAATGTCTTAGAGAAATAATGTAATTCATCAACAAGTCATTCCAAACAATGGAATTCAATTCTATCTCATTAAATGAGTTAGTTGTTCCAAACTATGGAATTGAATTCCATTTCTTTAGGAATTCATTTCTTGATGGAATTGAATTCTAATTCCATCATTTAAAGGTGTCCAAACAGGCTGATAGATAATTGAATAATTGAGTTATAAATTGATCTCACAGTGTGCGCCTTATTTTTTTTCATTTCTAAATAAAAGCAAGAATTAAGGGAAATAAGTAATAATATATAATGAAAAAGATAAAATATTTTGCATATGTATAGATAATTGTTACAAAGCAAAATCTTATTGTGAAATATTAAAATTTCACATCCAAATCATGAAAATCAACCACAATGTAATGGTCACTTCTTCCTAATTTTGATCATGATATAAGCTCTTCTTTTTCGGTCAAGACTCAAGAGTTCAATAGCATCTAATTGAAAAAAAAAAGAATTAAAAGTATTAAATTCAAA
>NC_029788.2:107340127-107340458 GCF_000816755.2 Arachis ipaensis
ACAGAAATTTTACCAATTTATTTTAGATTAAACGATAAAGCTAACAATATATTAATAAAAGGATATACCTTTAAAAAAGTCGCAATACAATTTTAAACATTTGCATAAATAAACTATTAAAATTTATGTTATCGATAAAATGATACTATTATATGATTTCTTTGCAAAAATTAAAAATAAAAAAAACTGTAAGGCCCACATCGGTTGGAGAGGGGAACGAAGCATGCCTTATAAGGGTGTGGATACCTCTCCCTAGCATGACGCGTTTTGACGAGTGAGTGTGGGGGGTTTCGGCTAGCATCCCTATCGTCAAAAGCAAAACCGTGAGGCC
>NC_029788.2:107342944-107343698 GCF_000816755.2 Arachis ipaensis
AAATGATCTATTTTATCATGCATATTATAAATTAATAAATCAAACTAACTGATATAATGAATTATAATTAATTGATATAAATTATAATAAATTATATGATATTTAAAAAAATAAAATGAATAAAAAAAACAAAATGAAATAGAAGAGATAGAAGACTACAATAAAATAAATTTAGTGTGAGATTTTTTTTTTAAATTTCATATCACATCCGTTTCAATAAAAATAAATAAAAATACGTCAACTTGATATCTAAGAGAAAATGATGAAATAAAATCATAACACAGTTCTAAAGTAAAAGCTTAAATTAGACCATAATATCATTGTACAACACAAATTGAAAGTAATTTTATACTACAATATACCACACAAACAGGTAAATGACTTAAGTTTAAATACGAATTTTTTTTATTTATGCATACATGATAACACCATAGTTTATAAATGCCTCATGGATAACATATCATATATTACTCTGAATGATGAGCACGGGAGTTAGAGAGTGTGTGGTGGTTTGTATCAACGATAGTTGCTTTCTTGCGACGATACCTCATAGGAAGAAAAAGAATTGTTGTTAAAGCTACCCAATGAAAGAGTAATTGGTAAACAAATGATATTTTCTTCTAGCATATATGGTCTTTTATAATGGTAAAATAAAAATGGAAGGAATAAAATTTTGTATGTTTATATTAGGAATAGAATTTGATATTTATCTTAATAAAATTAAATAACTAATTAGTTATAACTCATGTATTTA
>NC_029788.2:107344116-107345573 GCF_000816755.2 Arachis ipaensis
TTGGAGGGAAAACGGAGTCACGAGGAATCGACACATCACCTTTATTAGTTGAGAAAAAACCCAATTTTAGTATATTAAATAGATTTTTTAAACATGGATACAAATTAATTGAAATAACTGTTATCAATAATTAAGTAATTAAATTTTCTATAATTTTAGTTACATTTATATTTATCAATAAACACTTTCATGAATTCCATTTTTCGGAAATCCTGCATTAAGTACTAGGTTGACTATTTTAAAACATGAACAAATACAAATATATGAAAGTTTAAGTTTTTCATGTAAGAAATTTAATGATAAAAATGATCGCATATATAATTTATTTCATAATACTTATCATTTACAAAATTTAATATTAATTGTTACTATTAAATATTATCATTTTTGTTACCTTTTAAAACACTATATTTACTGTTTACTCTAAAGATTTGACCATTTTCAAATATAAATAAACTACAATACGCATATTTATGATAATTAAATAGTAAATTTAAGGAATAAGTATTATTTCGATCCTAATGTTTAGGGTCAAAATTGAAACTGTCCCCAACGTAATTTTTAATTTAGAATTGTCCTTAACATTTTATTTCGTATTAAAATCGTATTTTTTAATAAATTTTTTTCTTTTATTACTAAATTACTCCTATCCTAATAAAAAAATTATAAAATAAAAAAAAAAAGACGCGAAAATACCATACAACTTACAACAACTCATAAAGAGTACATCCATATATATACATAAATATATATAAATAACCTTACAAGCATTAACCAATACAATTCCTATCCCTCTTACAGAATATATCAAGATAAAGGCGAGGGTACAATAAATAATAATCTAAAGCAATACAGAGCATTTCAACAACTAAATAAACTCTTCGTGACTTCTGCGCTCATATCCTGAAAGGGGAAAATTGTAGGGGGGTAAAAACATCATCCTCGAAAGGGTTCTCAGTAGAGGGTTTTTGGGAATTACTGTAATAGGATACGTGAAGATAACCGTACCAGTGATTAATAACCGTCTTATGCCTCTTTTCAAAAACAACGGTTTACAATAAAAGTAAAGTCGAAAATCTTTTCTGAAAGAGGAACCGTTTTGTAACACCCTACCATACAGAGTCTTATGCTTAAGTCATAATTCAGAGATGGCAAGGTATTACGACCTCTAAAACAAAAATTTAGTACGTATAGTAGTATGAATAATTGATTATAGCTAGGAGCCTTTGTAGAAAAAGGGGTAAACAAAAACCGTAACTCGAACGCGCAACACTCCGATCGATAACGTAACGAGCAAAGGATAAGCTAACGCAAGATCATATATATAAGGAGTGTCAAAAACGGGAATATCAAGACTCAAAATCCGGCTGCGAAGATAACCGGTCCGAGCATAATAATATATACATATAATAAAATAAGGAAACCCCAAAGGAAACCCAAAGGGACACAAATACATA
>NC_029788.2:107345632-107346201 GCF_000816755.2 Arachis ipaensis
AAGGGAAAGGGGAAAGGAAGAGAGGGAAGGGGAAGGGGAAGGGGGGAAGGGGGTGTAAAACCCTAACTACCAAAGCTCACGCTTCCGGCTGCGCTACTCTGATAGCTCGGATATTACGACAACTTTTATACTATTTAATACTAAAATATGAGCCTGTTTAAAACTTTAAACCGCAATACTGCTCCCAAAATACTTTCGTCAATAACGTACATTCATACATACCATACAACTTACAAAAACTCTCAAAGAGTACATCCATATATGTATAATTAATATTACAAGCATTAACCAATACAATTCCTATCCCTCTTACACAAAATATCAAGACAAAGGCGAGGGTACAACAAATAATAATCTAAAACAATACAGAGCATTTCAACAACTACTAAATAAACTCTTTGTGACTTCTGCGCCCATGTCCTGAAAGGGGAAAAATGTAGGGGGTGAGAACATCATCCTCGAAAGGGTTCTAAGTAGAGGGTTTTCGGGAATTACTGTAATAGGATACGTGAAGATAAACCGTACCAGTGATTAATAACCGTCTTATGCCTCTTTTCAAAAACAACGGC
>NC_029788.2:107350623-107351520 GCF_000816755.2 Arachis ipaensis
ATTGACCATCTGTTTGAGGATGGTAAGCTGTATTCAAGCTTAATCGGGTTCCAAAAGCTTTCTGAAATGCACCCCAGAATCTCGAAGTGAAACGAGGATCTCTATCAAAGATTATAGTAGCAGGTACACCATGGAGTCTCACAATCTCCTTTATGTATAACCGAGCTAGCTCCTCAAGGGTGTAAGTCATCCGAATGGGCAAAAAGTGAGCCGACTTTGTCAGTCGGTCCACAATCACCCAGATAGCATCAAAACCAGTCCTAGTCCTTGGCAATCCCGACACAAAATCCATTGCAATACTTTCCCACTTCCATTGCGGAACCTCTAAAGGTTGCAACATCCCGGAAGGTCTTTGATGTTCAATCTTTACCTTTTGACAAGTTAAGCACTTTGAAACATATTCTGCCACATCATTCTTCATACCCGGCCACCAAAGAATCGCCTTTAAATCATGGTACATCTTAGTACTTCCCGGGTGAATGGAGAATCCACTTTTGTGTGCCTCCTTTAAGATATCTTGCCTCAAAGTACCAACATCCGGCACAATGATCCTACCCTTGAATCTCCATAACCCATCTTTTTCTTCCGACACTCTTCACTGTTTTCCTTGCTCGATAGCCGGTAACACCTTCCATAATGCTTCATCATTTTCATGAGCCTTTAAGAGTTCGGACTTAAAGTCACTTGAGATTTCTAATCGGCTCAAACACAAAGTTCCAGATACTTCTCGAGCACCAATTCCATATACTTCTCAATTTTTAGACTCTCTAATCCCTTGAGCAACTTCTCCTCTTGAAGCATCATCCAAGACGCATATAACAACTTCCGACTTCCGACTTAAGCTACTATATTCGCTTTTCCAGGATGGTAATTCAACTCAAAGTCGTAGTCCTTCAA
>NC_029788.2:107352445-107353161 GCF_000816755.2 Arachis ipaensis
ATAAAGTTCTTACCCAACAATTCCTCTAACTGAGACTTTAGCTCGGCCATCTCTAATGGTTACATCCTATAAGGAGCACTTGAGATTGGTCTCGCCCCAGGCACCAATTCAATAGCAAACTCGACCTCTCGGTTAGGTGGAAATTCCTCAATATCATCGGGAAACACTTCCGGAAACTCACACACTACCGGAATCTGATCCAACCTTTGATCATCACCCGAAACACCAGCCGTTAACAACAAGATACCCTGACATTCGATTCCAGAACAGTTCACCATCATCGAATTCAAGTAATAATTATTCACCACGACCGGCCCTTCTGTATCCTCTGGCATAAAGTACACCGACTTGGTAGAACAATCAAGCAGGACATGGTTTTTGGATAACCAGTCCAATCCCAAGATAACATCAAGACCGATCATCGGTAAGCAGATTAAATTATGGACAAAATCACGCTGCTTGAACCTAAACGAAACTTTCGGGCATCCTAGCCTAGTTACCATGGCTTCATGGGTAGCATTATACACTTTTAAGTCATAACCTAAGGTTACGATCTTCAATCCTAACTCATGGGCTTTCTCAAATGCAATAAATGAATGTGATGCTCCCGAATCAAATAAAGCATTTAAAGTTTGACCAGCCATTTCACAGTTACCTCGAATGAGTGTCTCGGATCCCTCTGCACCCACAGCTGAGGTGGTGAACACCCGACCAGT
>NC_029788.2:107355652-107356935 GCF_000816755.2 Arachis ipaensis
ACACTTACGACATTGGGTTAACAGAGCTTCGAGTCTCAACCTGGAGCACGTGGTGGCTAGCCACTGCTTCCTCCCAGGGAAACCCTCATCTCTGATGGTGGAAGTGCAAACATTCACAATTCAATCAACAGCATATATGCATTTATACTTGGCCATAAACATGGCTCCGCCGTAACACGGCAATAATCTAGCCATCCGTCTCACGGTTAAATCCATAACCAGCCAATTCATTAACAATAATGGCCCTTCGGCCCATGGCATAACAAGCACTTCTGCCGCCATTCTCCGCATCTCACATAATCATCTATGATCCTCAATGATCATTCATTTTTCCCCTTGCTTCACTCGCAAGTTACCATATTCACTAGCCCTTTTTCTCATGCTAGGCATATCATAATGATTTAAGACATAAGTGGTGAGATCGGAGGCTTAGACGTATGAAATTTGGCTTTTAAAACTCAAAAATCAACTTTGGGATGAAAACAGGGCCACGCATACGCGCACGCATGGATGATGCTTTCTCGAAGAACGGCGCATACGCGCCAAGTGCGCCTACGCGCGAGGGGTCATTCTGCTAAAAATTTTCTAAGTTAAAAGCTGCAGAATTCATAGATTCAACCCCCAATCTTCCGACGGTCATAACTCTCTCATTTTAAATCATTTTTCACCCGTTCTTCAAACGGCATGGACATACCGGATCCAATTTCATTTCTAAACAGATTTGGCACAAATCAAAGATCCGTAGTCCAAGTTATGTCCCGTCAAAGTATGCCCAAAAACCATGTTTTCATACAAAACCACAAGGTGCCATTTTCAAAACAAGCCACTTTCAACTCTTTTCAAAATCAATTAAAACATGCCAATTTCATCCCTTTTCTTTGAAATCAATCAAAGTGTACCAAATTCAACAACAAGCCATCCTCAACTCACACATTGACACTTTACCAAAATTTCCAAAACCACATCCAACCATTTTAACACTTCTCTATCAAATGGCTAAAGGACAAACACAATATCACGTCATACATCCTTCCTCATCCTAATTTTCCAACAATGCCATTTCCAATCAACAATCACTATACATAATCAACATCATACTCACCATAAACATGGTACCACCCATCAATTCAACCTCAATCATCCATCAAGCATATATCACAACACGCATTTCTCATATTTCACACAATCAAGGCATCAATATTCATAATCACACATATGATCACATCATATATCTCAACCATTCCACAACATCATCAATTCAATGCCTATCTTAGGGCCTCTAG
>NC_029788.2:107358950-107362548 GCF_000816755.2 Arachis ipaensis
AGGTCCAAGGAGACAAGATTAACCTTCTCCTTCAAGAGAGTTGGGTCCTATAACATCAAAGAACCCAAAATCTCAACATTTTTGCTCATGAAACTCGAAATCAAGGGCTGGAATTTCGAACAATAAAACGTGGCTTACCTCAAGATTAATTGTATGGGTTTTGTAGAGCTCTCCGCGGTGAACGCGTGGCCGCAAACGGAGCGGCAATCGGAGCTCTAGATCAAAAGTTATGGTGGTTTGAAGATCAAGTGAGAGAAAGAACTTGAGAGAGTGTTCTTCCCTCCATAGCCTCCATTTTCAGCGTGTTTAGTGTGTTGTGAGGATAGAGAGTGCTGAAAACTAGGGTTTTGGTTTAGTTTAGTTGGGCCAAGGGCCCACTTTGGGTCCGGTTGGACCGGTTTGGCCCGTTTGGTCCAATCTTGGTCCGATTTCTATAAAATTGGTACCGAAATTCTTGTCTCAATCTCCTCTATCACATTTAGCCATAAAAATAACATTTTTGGCTTTCTAGAATAAATTCTCATTTATGGGTTAATTAGCCGTTAATTAACCAGGTCTTACACGTTTAATTCTCAAAAACTCGAAAGCCTTTCAAAAAGGTTTATCTATGCTGAACCAAAATAGCCTTTCATATTTTTCCAAACCAGAAACACAAAACCGAAATCAACCATCAGTCCATCTCATTTCAACCACGGCCCTAAGCCCAAACAATCCAACCAACAACCAATCACCACAGTCCAACAGAGTCTCAGTCGCAAACACAATTAGGAAGATTCAAGCACAAACAAACAGTTATTTCAAGTAGAACAATTAGCAGTTAATCACAAGTAGTCGCAAAGGCAAACCAAGTACAATATGCACACCTAAACAGTGTCACATAGATGCATATGATGCATGCCTTTCCTAGTGGCTGATGATGCATATGATGCATGACTGTCCCTCTATCGTGTATCCCCAACTCGAGTTATTTCTCGATCATCATCATGATTATAATCATAATCCATATCCAACACTCTCACTGGTGTATATTCACGGGGTCGAGCTCATCCGGGACTTTCACAGTGCCCGACCACCCTTACGACATAAGGTCAACAGAGTATCGAGTCTCCACTTGGAGCACATGGTGGCTAGTCACTGCTTTCTCCCAGGGAAACTCGTGTCTCAGATGGTGGAAGTGCAACAATCACAATATCAATAACTCAGCATATATGCATTCATTCTCAGCCATGGATCAACATCCATCTCAACCATCCGGCTTAAATTCATAATTCATAGTCAGCCATACGGCTCATGACTCATTCGGCAATCAGCCATAATTCAATATCATACACAGTCATTCCGGCTCATAACAAAATAGCACTTCCACCATTCAACATCATCAATTTGCAAAATCAGCATTTAAGCCATAAATCACTTTTTCTCAATCCACTTTACTTTGAAATAAAAAAGGATTCAAAAATTAATCCTTTCCAGCCTTGGCTTTAAAATTCTCATTTCTCAAATCATCCCAGGCTCACAAGCCACTTTTACTTAAAGTAAAGTCCTTTTTAAAACAACGTCACTCTCGACATCCTCTATCCAAAACTTTCAGAACCATGGAAATTAAAGGTTTATTTGAAAATATTCAAAATCCTCCATCCAACAACGAAATTTTATAACGAAAGTTCCTCAGCAGAGTCTCAATTCTTTAGGGGAGATTAACATAACTCATTTTCTCAAACTCACTTAGAATCATTAAAACATTGGCTTCCTGATTTGAGTAACAAAATAGGATCTAAGCCAAATCGAGTCATGTAATCAATTACTCTTTTCAAAGTTGTTTCCTTTACTTAAACAAAAACCAGCTTCAACCCCATGGAAAATTTTAAAGTGTTTCGACTGCTCAAAAATTGTTTTAGTCTTGCAAACATTCAGAACTCAAAGAATACTTAAAACTTTTCCCAAAACATTTTAGAATGAAACTTGTCAATAGACGTTCATGTTCTTTCAAAGTCACTGAAACTACTCTAATTGAAACCCTCAAATCAATTCAAAGGCATAAACCCTTTTCACATTTAAAACAGCCTTAAAGCATAAGTTTCATCTAAATGACTTGTTCACAAGGGAAATATAATACTTTTCTTAAGAAACAAGAATAAATCACAATTTCCTTGTTAATAATTCATTTCAGAAGCTTAAGTTATCCCTTTCTTAATAATTCAGAAAACATAGTATAAATCTTTAACTCATGAGTTTCCGAATAACATTTTAGTAAAGTCCCGGATTCTACCAGAATTTCGGCAGCACCTCCCCTAAAACTTGAACTTTGCCACTTGGTTCGGGTCCCAACTAAACCGTTTCACATTCATTTTCTACAGTTCAGATCCAAAAATCAGTTCAAAAGCAAACTAAATCCAACACTCATCTCATTTTCATATCTCAAGGAAACTGTTTCAAAATCAATTCATTATCATCCGATAAAACTCATTTCCAAGGCTTTAAAGAAACGGTTCAACAACAAATCATTTATCAAGACCAAGTCAATTAAAGTAAACCAGGCTGAATCCAAGAGTATATTCTATTTTTCACATTCTCAAGAAGATTAACTCAAATCAATTTCTCAACGGATTAAACTCGATCTCAAATCTTTAAAAGAATCAACTTGAAAAGCATTCCGTTTCACAAAATCGCACAACGATCTAACCAAACAACATTCATAATCATTCGAGACAATCAAACAATACATAAAGCTGATACAATCACCAAATACACATTGTCTCACATCAGTATCCATATATAATAATTCCAATATATAAAAATATAGTTTTCGGAAAGCGCCCCTACCTCAAAATGCAAAACCATAGCCCAAATGCGTTACAGGAGCCTTCTCTTAACCCGAAATCACCGACAACCCAAAACCTCGGCTTTGCTTGTCCTCTCAAAAGCAGAAACAGCTACAAACGACACAGGCAAACTGGATTCTAACTCCTAAAACCAACATTACAATTACTTTATTACTCGAAACAGAACACTAACGCAGGGCTTTCGAAACATACTTGCTTACCGAAATAGCAAGGTGAGGCAGTTGCGATTCCGAATTGACCCGACAACAGCTCCGGTAGCGGCCAGAAGCTCCGGCGGATCAACTATGATAACCACGCAGCATCATAACCTTTTCGAAATCCAAAAAGGACAGAAACCACAAATTAAAACCCTTACTGGCAGAGTTCTCTGGCGACGGCAGCGAAGTTTTTTCGGTGGCCAGAGGTGCAGCAGCCACACCGTCTTCCGGCAACCAGAACAATAGCAACAGCATTAACCAAAACAGAGCAAGATCCGGATGAGCGGTAAAGCCTTGGAACAGTCCCGGCTAGCTCCATTAACGGCGACATGAACCCTTTCTGACGGCGGCGCTCAAGAATTCCGGCGACGACGACGACGGCACAGGCAGCGGCAGCGACGTGATGCTCAACAGCATTAGAGCAAGATCCGGATGAGCGGTAAAGCCTTGGAACAGTCCCGGCTAGCTCCATTAACGGCGACATGAACCCTTTCTGACGGCGGCGCTCAAGAATTCCGGCGACGACGACGACGGCACAGGCAGCGGCAGCAGCGGCAG
>NC_029788.2:107363529-107367607 GCF_000816755.2 Arachis ipaensis
AATCAATATTAGAGCATCATTCTTTCCTTCAGTGATTCAAATGGTGAAAATAGTTCATTTCTAAATGGGCCGAACTCAACGCATAAAGTTCATTAAATAAATTAAGCTTGAAAACATAATTATTCTCTTAATAAATCACATAATACAATTTCTCAGATCCAGCCCTTTTTAAATAACTTTTCAAACACGACTAGGATTTTGCAGAAATTTCGGCAGCACCTCCCCTAAAACTTGGACTTTTGCCACCCGGTTCGGGTCCCAACTAAACCGTTTCTCCTTCCTTTTCAACAGCTCAAAACCAGAAATCAATTCAAAAGCAAACTAAATCCAATAGTTGCCTCAGTGGCATATCTCAAGAAAACCATTTCAAAGTCAACTCAATATCAACCGATTTAACTCATTTCCAAAGCTTTAAAGAATCAGTTCAGCAATAAATAATTTATCAAAACCAAATCAATTAAAGCAACCCAGGCTGAATTTCAAGGGTATTCTATCTTTCACATCATCAAAATAATCAATTCAATTCAAATCAATCCTCAACGGATTAAACTCAGATTTCAAATATTTAAAGAATCAGCTTCAAAACATTACATTTCACAAAGCCGCACAACAACTCAGCCAAACCAACATTCATAAACATTCGAGTCAATCAAATAATACATAAGGCCGATACAATCACTAAATACACCATATCTCACATCAGTATCCATATGTAATAATTCCAATAATAAACTATAGTTTTCGGAAAGCGCCCCTACCTCAAAACGCAAATCTATAACCCAAAGGTCTCACAGAGTCCTTTCCGCCTCAACCCGAAATCAAAGGCAGCTTCAAAGCACAGCCCCACACATTTCCGCAGCAGCACAAACAGCTCTAATTTGCGACAAGCAACCTCAGTTACTAAATCTTAAGAACATTAATATCGTAAAGGCTTTAACACACGTACGTGACACTAACGCAGGATTTCGAAACATAATTACTCACCGAAACAACAAAATGAAGCAGCTGCGATTCCGGACCGATCCGGCAACAGCTCGGTAGCGGCCAAAAGCTCCGGTGGGTCAACTATAATAACCACGCAGCATCAAAATCTTCTCGAAACCCAAAATGACAGAAACCACAAATGAAACCCTTACCGGCAACTTTTCCGGCGACGGCAGAAGTAGCCAGAACCTCTGGCAGTGGTTCCGGTGGCCTCAAAACTCCGGTAGCGGCGCTGTCAGACTCCGATGGTGTTTCAGGGCAGCTCTGGTGGCAAAAAGGTTTTCCGGCGACCATACACAGCAGACCCCCAACCACAGCAGCAGCTAGGAGACCGGCGGCCATAGCGGCAGACTCTGACGGCATGGCAGCAAGGGTGGTGGAACCACCCACCACCATCGCGCCTCATCCTCTCTGCAGCTCTCTCATGTGCGTTTCTGCTCCGGCGGTGGCTGAAAGGCGACAACACGAGCTCCACGGCGGGGAGCGACCGCGACCCCACAAGCCCCGCGAAGACGGCGGCGAATGCAAGGCTACTTCGCGGCGGCGACTGCACGAGGGTGATGGCAAACTGGAGCCTGAACGGCGGCGAGTTGAGCGCGGCTCTGGGCAGCACAGCAGCTTCTCCTTCCCTGGCGTTCTCCCTGGACGACCGTGGCGGCACGACCCTCTCCGTCTCTTGTCTATTCCTCGCTCTCTCATATCTCCCTTTCAGCTTTTCTTCTTTCACGGTGAAGAAAAACTGTGTGGGTGCGGACTGTGAAGCGCAGCTCGCGGTGAGGCGCGGTGAGGGCGATGGCGGCGCGGTGAGCTTCCTTCCCCCTCTCCACGCCAGCAAACCCTTCTTCCTTCTCCCTCAAAATTTCATTTTCTGCTTCTGTTTCTTTGGTTCATGGAAGGAGGGGAAAAACGGCGTGTTCTGCTTGCAGCTGGGTTCTTGGGGGAGGGTTTCAATGGCGGCTGCTAGGGTTGGAGGGATTAGGGTTTCATTATTTTGAAAATTAGGATTAGGGACGATTCGGTAATTTCAAATAAAATTGGAAATAATATAGTAATTGAAACCCAAATTAAATCCAACACTAATTGTATATAGAAAATACTATTTGCTCATCAATTTTACAAATTATTTTCAATAAAATGTCCAAATCCAATAATTAAAAATAATATAATTAAATCCTTTATTTTCTCAAAAAAGCAGTATCAATACTTTAAAATATTAATCATTTAGTCCAAATCATATAAAATCCTTATTATTTCACAACTACCAACTTTATAATTTGAATATAGCAAATAATCCAATAATTGTAAAATTGGATAATAATCTTAATTTATTTCAAATTCAATTAATCGAAACTTGCTTTAAATTTCTTTAATAAAGAAAATTCTGAAATTAAAGTTACAGAAATACTGAATTTGAAATTAGCTAATGATAGTCCTTTTTCAAAAGTTTTGGGTCTTACAGGGGGGACGGCGCCGGCGAAGTTTGGAGCCGCCGTCGCCGTCGCGAGCCAATGAGAGAGCTTTCTGCTTCTGCGCCGCTACTCCTTACCGCCGCATTCTTGCCGCTGCACCTTCCTGCTTCTGCTTCTTGTTTCGGCCTCTGTTTTTGCTTCGCCTTCTACTTCTTGCTTTGGCTTTGCTTCTTGCTTCGACCTCTGCTTTCTGCTTCTATTTGAGTTTCTGCTTGAGTTTCATCTTTTGCTTCTTCTTCTTCTGGGTCTGCTTCTACTTCCACTTATAATCTGATTTTGATTTGTTATTTTCTAATTTTATTGTTGTTGTGTATTGATTTGGTTGTTGAATTTGATATTATTTTTTCTGGATTTGAATAATGTATTATTGTTGGTGTTCTTGAATCTGATTATTAGTATTTGATCGGAGTAAGGGAGATGGTGGTGGTGGTAAAGTTGCTGGTGGTGGAGGGTATTTTTGTCCGTAAAAGTTAAAAAGACAATTTTAATACGAAATAAAACATTAAGGACGATTCTAAATAAAAAATTATATTGGGAATTGTTTCGATTCTGACCCTAAACATTAGGGACCAAAATAATACTTACCCCTAAATTTAAACTATTATCATATATATACAATTATATTGAGTATGTAAGCATTTATACCGTAAAAAATTTTGTTTGTCTATTATTGCTAATTAATTGTTATGCTTATAATACATTACTGCTAGATTTTTTTGTTGTCTAACACTCAATAAAGAAAAAAAACAAAACAAAAAGAAAAAATATTAAAATTATTGTTTTCCCATTTTAAAATACTAAAAATGGTTAAAATATTAAACAAGATCGTTGAGAATATCTAAGAATTATTTATTATAATTTCTTCACCTATAGAGATGTTGGTTGATAACGATGATGATGATATTGAGGTGCTACTGAAGACAAATTAATAATATCCTCAAGCAGTCCGGTACCAATATTCTCAAGCGAGCCAACGTCATTAACACTACTACCACTGTCAGTTCTAGCATTAACACTAGTAATAGCGTTATTAGCATGATATCTTGCCCTTGCACCTGCACCTGTATCTGAAGCTACACCTTTTTGTATACCTCTGCCTCTACCAAGTATGGAACTAAGGGTGGAGTTGTTGTAGAGACCAAAAGATCTTGACGGAGGAGGGAGGATTGGTGGCAAATTATGAGTGTGCAAACCTTCATAGGTAGTTAGTGCATGGGTGGGGTCATTCAGGCACCTCTCCACTCTCTTTTTCGCATTGCAACCAATTGTAGTGCAACGATAGTAGCTCCTGCAAAAGAGGCCACACTGGTATCGTAAGAGATAAAATTATTCATATGTCTTTATTTAATATTTTAAACACCACCGCAGATTTTGTTGGGATATTATGGTATTTAGATAATCACCTTTGGAAGGGGCTTTTTTTGAGTGATTTTTCGCCATACTTACACCATTTATATCCATCTTCAAGGTTTTTAGATTCGCTTTTTGTCAAGAAAGCAAATTTCGAAAGATTATTTTTATTCCTTTTATTATTCATATTCATGGTAGCTGCAATCGATGCCATCGTAGATTCTCGAAGTTTCAACCTAAAAAAACAAAAAGCAAAAAATAAAATATTAGTACAA
>NC_029788.2:107367640-107368576 GCF_000816755.2 Arachis ipaensis
TTGTTGTAACTGTTTTTTTTTTGTTTTTTCTTTTTTGTTATTTGATTTTTTTAATAAATATTTGTTACAACAATAAATAAAATTAGTGAAAATTTTCAAATAGAAGACTAAATCACAAGAAGGAAAAAGTAGATCATTAAAAAATGTAAACAAGAAAAATAATGGTCATTTAATTGTATTATTTCTTTATTTCAGTACTATTACTATTATTTGTTTTTTTCTTCTCACCTAGTTGTAATATTATTTTTTTCGTCATCTAGTTCATCGCCTCGGAGATTTACATTTCCACTGACAATAGATTTTGCTGAACGTTTAAGCCCAACTCTGTTATTGGTGTTGCTGTTGTTAGCAATGACGACATCAGAATTATTGGTTGGGATTATGGAAATGGCTGGATTTTGTGAATGTGCAACTATTCCAGACGATTCTAGAATAACTGCGTCTGGAGGCAAAGAAGGAAGAGGATGTTTTACTCGCCTTTCGACCAGCGAAGCATCTTCTTCAGCTATGCCTAACCACTCATACAAAGAAGGACCAAAGTCTCCAACATTTGTCAAACCAAAAAGTGACTTTTCGAAAAAGGTATCATTGAAAAAGTTGATATCGTTGGTGATGGTGGTGGGTATAGACAATGAAGATAGTGATGGTGATAGTTGTGGTGATAGTAAAGAAAATGATAATGTATTCATTATGTCCTCCTTTAAATTTTTTTATTATTTTTATGAATTCGACCTTTCTATGATGCTACTATTTATAATAAGCAGTACATACTACTCATATTTCTAACACTTGTGTCAATCCTTTTTTTATTTTTTTTTTCTCTGGGATCGATGCCTCTTAATTACAATTTTTAAATATTAGTTAACCAAAAAAAAAACAAAGAGAAGGGAGCTACCAAAGCAGATATACATGAAATGAAAATTTTAAAAATTATAA
>NC_029788.2:107368610-107369071 GCF_000816755.2 Arachis ipaensis
ATTATTTTATAATTTTTTTTTTGGTTATTGTAATAACAGTGATGATGTATGTTCTTAAGTCATCAAAAATTGAAATATCGCAAGAAAATATTAGGTACTAGTTTTTTAAGCCAATAAATAGTTAATAACTTTTTTAATCTATTTTTATAATATCTCTCATCATTTTTTTAATTTGTTGGTTGATTATTAGTTTAGAAAAATAACTTTTTAGTAAAATTGATTGTTAGATAATTAATTTTTCAGCCAATAATCCATCAATAAAATAGTTAATAAATAAAGATTAAAAGAGATGCTTCATGTATATTATAAAATTAGTCACAAAATTAATTATTATTCGTGTATATTTATATATTTTTCGGTTAAATAATTAATTATTCTAATAATTAAATTTATCATAATAAAATAATTAAATTTATAATAGAAAAATAGTTAATTTATTTATATAGGAGTATAATAAATTT